>NW_015506135.1:24493-48021 GCF_001515645.1 Sinocyclocheilus grahami
GCAAAACTCTGCATTTGAACAGTCAATAGCAAATACTTAAAATAATAACAAAACAGTAGCTGATTCAAAAGCGCCAGATTGTCATAGCAAAGTCAGAATTACCTCCTCTTCTAGGTTCACGAAACTGTCCATAAAATGCATTGCTGTTCTGTTGTAAGTCATCTTAAAGATTTCTAAATGCATCTACTTCCAGAAGGCCAAATAAAGTGCTTTTGCTTTCGCCTAGAAACACACAGCGTCTCCCTGACATCACTGCTTCAACACTAACTGTGGTTACTGAAACCACGCCTTCTTTCTTTGCGTGCACATTTGGGCGGCATTATGCAAATATTTCCACATAGTGACCTAGATATGTGGGGGCGTGTTAGAACGAGCCGTTTTAGGTAGGCGTGGCAGAGTCTTAACTTTGATAAAGAATATCTCTTTGGTTTTGAGACTTTAGTCTTTGCAACTTCAGGGATCTTATCTATGCACAATCAGCTTGTAACACTCCAAAGAGAAAGGAAAACTTGAAATCGATTTGACCCCTTTAAGTTAGAAAACCATTATTACTGTATTTTTGTTGTTCTATAACCACTCAAAATGTCCAGCTTTTAAAAAAAAAAATTCATGGTTATACAAACATTAAGGGAACAATCTTTTTTTTTTTTTTTTTTTCATTTTGCAAACATTATGGGTATGTTACTGTTGAATGATATATAAATAACGTTTTTGTGCTGAAGTTGTGAGAACATTATTAAAGGTCAGATAACTTTGAACAAGCATTCTATAAATGTTAATTGAAGAATGTGTGTTCATAGCTTTAAGAAAACCTTATCGGAACGTTAGCGAAGCTCTGAGAAAACTTTCACTGTAACACTAAAAAGCTTTAGTGTCACAGAATGCTCTTTAAAAGTGTGGATTATATTGATCATAAAGTAGTAAAAATCCCATTATTATTATTATTTTTTTTTTCACAGAGAAATAGATTTTTAACCATTTTTGTTTAACCTTTCTAGACAGACCTACCATGAGCTCAGAGGTTGTTAATCTTTGGTATATGCCTCTCTAGAAGCCATAAGTCTGAATGATTTCAATACAATTTAAATCAAATTGAATTGCTAAATTCTAGGTGAAGAAGTACACTACCCACAAAACTTAAAAGAGAAATCCACCAATCTGAACAGCTGCTGTTGCACTGTAAATGAGCTCCATAAACCATTCTGAATAATGCAAACAAGTCATTTCCTATCATACAACAATGACTTTTCAAATATGTTTAACTTAAAATAAGATTTTATAAATGTGGGGATTTATTACAGAACTGATTCGTTTGAGGTTTTAGAGAAAAAGAATGAGGAAAATACATACAGATCCAAGACTGCCGTGAGCAGTTATTATTGCGCTGTACTGAGTGTGTTTAAGGTTACTACTTTCACTGTGGCAAAATGGATGACAGACAGAATTTCATCTTGCATACATTCTCTCTCCAGTGCAGATCTGTTCTGACATTTAATTATTCTAAAACATCGCTGCTGCTACTTCTTTTCTCAGACTCTCTGAATAGGGATGTAGAATAGGTTATAACATAGGCTCTTGCAGAATATGTGCTTTATAAGTACTAATAAACACCCAATATGTTAATAATAGGCATGCTAATAAACAACTAGTTAATAGTTAGAATTGGTCCCTATACTAAATTGTTACCCATTATTTTAGCACCATATCGAAAACACCATTCCAGTGTTAATTTCGTCAACGACATTTTTTTCACCGACGACAACGAAACGATAACGAACTAAAACTCTTTTTAAATGGCAAAATCTATGATGTAAATCTATTGACATTTTCGTCAACGAATAAAAACGAGACGAAAATGTTAGGAAGGGACAATTTTATGGGCTTACATTTCTGCCATAATTCTGCGCGCGAAAGATCATATTTTGAGCGCACAAAAGTGCATTTTGCACGCACGCGATCTGAGTTTGTGGAGAAAATGTTCGTTTCGCAAAGAAAAAAGTCTTTCGAGCGCACGGAAATCAATTTTGCATTTAAAATATGTTTTTGGATGTGTGCAGACCCTCTCTTTTGCACGTGCAACGTTCCACTAGCTTACTCACCTGATGCCCCCCCCCCCTTCTGTGCTCGCTAAATGCCAACAGCTCCCGTGCTCAACACAACCCAGCGTTACATTGTGCCATAATTTCAGCCAATCAGAGACCGAGGCTGCTAAATTCTGATTGGCTGGCTTGACAACCAATCACAAGACTCCCTGCATTACCGACAGAGGAAGAGGGAAAATACATAGTGGAAGAGACGTTTGTTCAATGGTTTGAACACTATCAAAGTCCCTATATAAAGTCTTTGACAATTTATTTTCAAGTTCAAATGTCTACCACACGTAAGTAGCTTATTTTTAATCAACATCAAATCGTATTATTACATAATGGCATGTCCCAGTGTTTCCTACACCTCAATTAACTGGTAAGTTAGTTCTAACTTCTTACTGAACTGCAGGTTATGTAATTAGTGGCATTTAAAAGTGACTGAGCTGGGGTCTCTAATGTTACATGTTTTCAGAAATGAAGATGGACAGACTTTTCACCTTTTAATTAGTTAAGTGTGTAAGCAAGGTACAAAACTTGCCTCTGAATATTTAAAAATAAAACCTATCAAATAAACGCAGAAATGTAATGTAATAACTGTAAAGTAATAATCAAAGTACTTGGAAATGTAAAAATTAAAACACTTTCTGTTATCTTTGCATACATGTCATTGTTACCAACATAATTTTATTTATTTTGCAGTGAGGGAGAACAAGCCTGCATCTCAATGTGCATACTATCCATCCTAAATTGTGTGTAAGATTAGCAATCCCGTCTTTATTTTTTAGCACAATAGTTTTTTAACAGAACATCTCTGTTGTGAATGTTTTTGTTAAAATAATTTCAAAGATATTAAGTATTTTGATTATTACTTTACAGTTATTACATTACATTTCTGCGTTTATTTGATAGGTTTTATTTTTAAATATTCAGAGGCAAGTTTTGTACCTTGCTTACACACTTAACTAATTAAAAGGTGAAAAGTCTGTCCACCTATATAACCATTGGTATTTCATTAAAATTAAGACAATGTTCTTGTTTTTTTATGAGAAGTGGTTTTATTTAATTTTAACATAAGGGCATGTTGTGTGTCACTGCAGTTAAATCGGTGTCTATCATGATAAAACCTTAATATCTATCCTATATAATGAGTTTGGACATTTTAGAGAAATGCTTAATAAATGCATTACACTGTAACTAAACCCATTAGATTTTAGCCGACTAAATTTACTGTAGATTTAGTCGACTAAAATCGTATGATATTTAGTCGACTAAAACTAGACTAAAACTAAAACCAATTCAGATTACTAAAATATGACTAAAACTAAATGGCATTTTAGTCAAAAGACTATGACTAAAACTAAATCAAAATTTGCTGTCGAAATTAACACTGAATCATTCCCCACATCAGCACAAAACATCATATGCTTGATTTATGAAGTCAGGTTTCAGCAAATCTCTCTCCTTCATAACACTTTTAATATCAGTGCTTGTTGGTAAATCTTTCTATTGATGTCATTTTTCAGTGATTATGTTGTGATGGATTGCTATGGTCTATGAATGAACAGTCCTTATGATAATGTCAACTTTTAGTTTAGTCTTCCTGCCTGTTGTTCATTCAAGATCAGCATCTGACAGCAGCATGTACTGAAGCGGTGCTTACTGACTCCTCCAAGCTCAGTCAGAAAATGCCCAAAAAGAGACTTTGCAGATATGTTTAAGTATTTTTAAGTGTTGACTGACTGATTATTCAGTTGAGAGGCTCAAGAATGACAAGGAAAATGGTGTAATTATAACAACATGCAATGGTCCAAAGGTCTGTGTCAACACTGAAAATCTGAATTTAAACCTGTTAATGAATCATAAAATAAAGAAGAAATACTTAAGATTCAGCTAGAGTGCTGCTATTAAAAGGCTATTTATTTGTCATTTGAAAAAACTCATGTTTTCAATTAAATTAACATTCATAAAAAATGTTTTCAAATTTGAAAAGAGATGCAAAAATCAAAGATTGTTCACAAGTGGTCTCTGACTTTTAGACCCCACAATACTTTACAGACACATAACCAGTGTGGGATATAGAGGACAGATGTCAAAACAGTGCGTTCTAACCAGCTGAATATTCAGAGTCAGTTCATATTGTTTCCCCATTTGTTTGCTCCAGTCCTGAGTGCCATTGCACCATGTGCTATAATGACCCATGGCACTTCATCAAATGGTTTTGAATTTAAATTATTCAGGTGCTTACGCAAAACCCCAAAGCAAAATTAGACCAGTGTAAGTTTGGCACAAAAAGGTATTGGTTTTATACAAGGGGTCAGTAAATACTGAACCATTATTCTCACACTGAATTAATAATATGTATGCACACAGCTGTCAGTTATCAGTATTGTCCATCAAAACAAGCCTCTATGGTGTTTAATGATCTCATGGCTGGAACCTCTCTTAGAATTAAGGATTTTACACATGCAGCTCTCTGCTGGGAATGTGCATAGCCAATTAAATATTCTACACAGATAACTGCAGATCGATTGCAGAAGAACAGACCTGAGGTAAGTTTAAGGTCACAGCCAGCTGCTATTCTTCAAACTGTCAGAACACAAATTGATTTGTGCCTTTTGAAGTTGGGACCTCATCATGAAGATGTGCTCACTATGCCTTTTGCACCACCAGCAAGCAAATAGAAAACAACTATGTGCTTTTCACATTTAAACAAAATCTGAAGCAAATTATATTAACTGATTAAGCCTGCAGGCAACTGAAGCTGTAAAAGACTCTCAGTGATACTAAAACCTTTTATCAATTTGTAAATATTGTTAGATTATTTGATCATAGATGTTTAAAGTTGACCAATCTATCATCTATCTATGCATTACATAGTTTACATTGTTACGTTATTCATTTGAATCATTCACTCAACTGATATTTCTTTCATCAATACTTATTTAGGAACTAAACACAAGAATGACTCATTGAATCATTCACTTAACCGATTTGCTTAATAATACTGATTTGTTCAAAATACTATTGCACATTGTTTGTAGACGCACTTTGACTTTGTTTAGAACTATTTTCGCTGATAAAGTAAAATAGATAGCAAAAATTGATGAAGTAACTGGAAATATTGTCTCTAAAAATGTAATTTAATCAATATTAATAATTGATCTTGCTTGTGAGAAATTCCTTAAAAGGGATAGTTCACCCAAAACTGAAAATTCTGTCATTAATTACCGTCATGTCGTTCCAAACCCAAAGACCTTCATTCATCTTTGGAACACAAATTAAGATATTTTTTTATGAAATCCGAGAGCTTTCTGACCCTCCCATAAACAGCAAGGAACTACCATGTTCAAGACCCAGAAAGATAGTAAGGACATCGTTAAAATAGTCCATGTGACATCAGTTGTTCAACCATAATGTTATGAAGCTAGGAAAATACTTTTTGTGTCCAAAGAAAAAATAATGACTTTATTCAACAGTTTCTTCTCTCGTGACTGACATGGAAGAGAAGAAATTGTTGAGTTGCGTTGCTGTCTATGGGAGGCTTTTGGATTTCCTCAAAAATATCTTAATTTGTATTCCAAATATGAATGAAGGTCTTACGGGTTTGGAACGACATGAGGGTGAGTGATTAATGACAGAATTTTCATTTTGGGGGAACTATCCCTTCAACGAGGACATCTTTGGGAAGAATCAAGGCATAGGTTAATATGCCTTGTTTATTTACTCCTGTTTGCATATGTGCTTATGTGTCTACTTTTTGATATGTTTGATCCACTGTAATTAAAATTTTAGTAAAATATTCACCAGGATTTGACCTTCCTTTTTTGAAACTGTCAAGCCCTCTAGCCATTGGCAAGCATTGAACACTGCCAGTCCAATCTGGCATGGGTTCAGAACAACAAATCAACAAATCATTTACAAATGTGACTTAGCACACTGCTGAAAAAATTAAAATAAATAAATACAAATTATCAGCACCTGCTCGTAAGTGATTTACAGCTGGCTTCCAGTTCAACCAAACTGATAAAAGTCAACTGCAGAATGACTCTATGACCACATATTTATTTTATCTTAGCACCTAAGCAATCTGAAGCACCCGCCATTGATTTTACCAAGCTAATGAAATTATACAGCTCTGAGCCAATCAATGACAATCTCTGTTGTTCCGCTTTAGATCTACTGTGCTGATGGCCAATACTCTTCCACTCAACCTGCGATCATGTGATCACATGAACATTTTCAACGTATGTCAACAGTTCTTTGTCACACTGCAAACGGTAGAAAGACATAATTAACATGAACATTCAAAAAAAGGCTGTGTAAAAAAAAATGTCATTCTGTAGGCTGTGGGGAAAACGTATCACAGGCTATGTGAAAGGTATATTATCTAGCTCTTTTCATGACACTTCCAAGCACTAGCTGTCCACACAAAGCTATTCTGAATGATAAAACGGCACCATGTTTATGTTATTCTAGTAAGTTTTCTGCTTCTGCTATACAAACAGGATCTGCGACAGGTTACCACTGAAGCATTCAAGCTGAAAACACGCTGCACTCAGAATATCGCATATTCACAAAAGCAATCTTCTCTCATTTGTTTTGTGCAGGGTGTGTCTATTAGAGAGAATTAGTATGTGCTGCACTATTTAACAGGTTTCCTTTGAGGCATTCCATGCCGGGGAAAATGAACCTACTGTAATTGTAGCTGATACAAAGTGCTCTTTGAGAAGAATTCTTTCTAAGAATTCAGAATAAAGCCTTTTAATAGGATACTTAACCCTACAACACGTAGCTGCATTTACCCCCCAGAATGCATATGTGAGAGATGCAATTAGATGCATTTTTATTATAAAACACCTTGTTTTGTCAATGAAAATGAACAGGGATCATTTAGATTGAGTGTGTGTGGGTGGGTAGGTTGATATTTCAGGTTTTGCCTTCATTGTGGGGTCTAGCCAACAGTCCCCATGAGTTAAAAAAGCATAATAACCATACTAAATTATTTATTTCTAAATCAATTTAAATCTAAAAATGCAAAAAACCTCTCCGTTAAGAGGTAGAAAGAGTATAAACAGTATAAAATATGCATAGTAAAAAGACAACAGAAGTTAATGGAAAATTCAAAAGAAGTATAGGTAACATTTTATAATAAGACTCGTTTTTAAACATTAGTTTCCATCAGCTGTCTCTATATATAATTATAAAGGCAATGGTAAATACTGTTCATGTTCAGATTTCCATTTAGTAAGAAAGTAAATAGCAAGCTGTCATTTAGCAGATGCTTTTATCTAAAACGATTTCCAGAGTACATGCAGTGACACTCCCACTGGAGTAACCAGAGGTTAGATATACAGTATCTACTTGTTTATTTATAAATGAGGACAAACCACTTCTTCTTTTTCAATGTAAAATTAACCATAATTACAGACTAACTGAAGCCATCAAAGAAAACTATTGCATTTTAAGAATGTAAAAGCAGAAATAAAATATGAAATCATAACATCAACATTACAATAGATATTATATATACGACATATTTACATATTTTAATTCTGTAATATAATACTGTATATTTTATCGTTGTTTATTTATCATTCGTGAACACTAGTTAACCACATTACTTAACATGCTAACACTGAACAATACTTCTAGACTAGGGCATTTATCAATCGTAGTTAAGCTTAATGTTTAACATTTACTAAAACTTTTATTAAATGGAATTAAATGGTTTTTCTATTAACATTTAAAAAATATAATTTTATGAACTTACCTTAACAAAGCTTAATAAATGCTCTAAAAATATATTTTTCATTGTTAGTTTATGTAAGCTAATGCACTAAATGCTCTTTTGTTGATTTTTTTATTGCTTCCATTGTCCTCATTTGTAAGTCGCTTTGGATAAAAGTGTCTGCTAAATGTCTAAATGTAAATAAAATAAAAAATAAATGTAAAAACAGTTGGTTCACATGATCAAAGATACCTTGAAAAATTTGTGGAAAGTTAGATGAAAAACACAAAACTAGTCGTATGCATTTTAGGGTTAATGAGAATGATTACAATCATTAATTGGTTAGTCAGAGGAACAAACTAGAAAGCAAAGGCAATTAAAAAGTGGCCCTCTTAATTTCCCCACAGATAATGTGCTGTGGTTAAATATAAGAAAAGACTCTGAAGCTCTAATTGCATTTCAAACAGATCAACGGTGTATTACAATGGCCAGGCATTTATCCATGACTATCAACCATGAGTCGTCCACTAGCTGAGGTCAGGCTTTCCATCTCCAAAGATTAGGCAGTGACAAATATATCCGTGCTGGAGATTTAACCACAGGATGTTTCATTAGAGATCAGAGAGATTTGGTTTTGATGTCTGCTTGAACATGTGCAGTCCTTGTTAGTTTAGAGTGGGGCCTAATGAACACGCCATAGATGCATCTCGATGCTTTGTGAAAGTGTGTATGTGTGTGTGTTACATTGACGTTTGAGCTGACCACCCATTAGAAACAAGCCCTAAATTATTGAGCACAGACTCCAAGAAACCACTTCATATGAAATAATCCTCAGCAGCATTGTGAAGACAGCCATTAATAGTAAACCGTATTGATTCACTATGTGCCATGCACAGTCAATGAACAGAGCGGAGTGTGCAGAGAAAATGAAAGATTTAAACAATGCCTATTTTCATAACGAAGAAAATCTTGGGAAAATTGTGGACGTTAGAAGCACATAAGAGCTGAGTAACAGCAGCAAACTTGGGCAGAAGCTGGTGAGAACTTCATTCTTCTCATGCCCCTGGGTTGTGAAGGACAGTGTTGTGAAGACCTTGTTGGAAAGGGCAGATAAAAAAGGCTGCAGACGTGATCCTCACCCCAGACAAGCACTAAGAGAGCAAAAATGTATGTTGGGGACATACTACCAATTTCTTTATCAGACAATTAATGCTATAGTCGCGGCAGGTGTGTGTCTAATAGAGAGGAAGCATCTCCAATTGTTGAGGAGGATTTTTCATTTAATTGAGTGTGTTATAATAAGTGGCCGTCCGGTGCTGGGATGTTTTATTGAGTGGTTGCTGCAGTTGTCAACAGTGGCGGAAGGCAACAGAGGCAATCTTCACACAGCTTTCAGAATCAAGATCCATGTCTTGATCGCTTTTTCTGTGGTTCCCAACCTGTTTCAGTGGCATCACAAAACAAATCGCTAATAAATGTGTGCCTGGTCCAGTTCACTCTATATATCCATACAGCTGCAATTTTGGTTTATTAAAACAAAAAGTCATATTTTGACACGACAGAACACATACTTAATACAAAAACGTTACCACTAGACCACAACTACTTGATGAAATCATTAATATTAGATATGTCACAAGTTCATCTGCGCACAGTTTTACATAAAAATAGGCATTTAGTGTGCTACTCTGTTAAAGTTAGCCTTAAGCTAGAAATCACTGGATAGTTCCAGTCCTTGATTTACAATTAGTTGAGCCACGTTCAAAGCCGTAAATTATTCTAGAAATATACACCGGTGACCTCATTACATCAGTATTACAGCGCCAAATGTTTTAGAACATCAGATTTTGTTGTGAATTTTGACTTAATGGGTGGGGTAAACACATGCTAACTGTTTTATAGAAGCAATAAGCCCCATGAAGCCATGGTTTACATATTGTGACTAACAACTATTCAAATCCAAGGATTTTTAGGCTGCATTAATTAGGTCAACCGGAACCGGGAACACTTCTCATAACACCCGATGTACTTGCTACATCTTTAGAAGAATGGCATCTACGCTAATATTAGTCTGTTTCTCTCTTATTCCGAGGTCACCGTAGCCACCAGATCCAGTCTGTGTCCAGATCAGATGGTCACTGCAGTCACCCGGATCCAGTACGTATTCAGACCAGATGGTGGATCAGCACCTAGAAAGGACCTCTACAGCCCTGAAACAAAGCAGCTTTGCTGTAGTAAATTCACTGTAAACCAAGACTTCTTGGGAATTATTGCTTCATTTTCTTGATGTATTTCTGGTCTTAAAGGCATAGTTCACCCAAAAATGAAAATTCTGTCATTAATTACTCACCCTCATGTCGTTCCAAACCTGTAAGACCTTCATTCATCTTTGGAACACAAATTAAGATATTGTTGATGAATTCCCAGAGCTCTCTGACCCTCCCATAAACAGCAAGGGAACTACCATGTTCAAGACCCAGAAACGTAGAAAGGACATCGTTAAAATAGTCCACGTGACATCAGGGGTTCAACCGTAATTTTTTGAAGCTACGAGAATACTTTTTGAGCACAAAGAAAACAAAAATAATTACTTCATTCAACAATTCGTCTCCTCTGCGTCACCCTGGCATCATTTTGGAGAGTATCACGACGTATGCGCATGCTTTGATCTGAAGGTCTTATGGGTTTGGAACGACATGAGGGTGAGTAATTGATGGCAGAATTTTCATTTTTGGGTGAACTAACCCTTTAAGCCACCTTACCACCATCTCCGACTTTCACATTTGATTGTCGCATTTGACCCCTAGTGGCAGTCACACAGAACTTCTAAATCACCATGGTAAAATTAATAATGAAATGTGTCTCTAGATCTTCACTAATCTCATAGTTTTGACCACCAGTCAAGGTGGTCCCTTAAGAAAATAGCTATGGTTTCATTACGAATTAAAAAAAAAAAAGGTTACTATAGTTAAACCATGGAAACCACAAATTAAATATTACACTACCAAAGTGAAAAATAAATATACTAAAATGTATTTGAAGCGCATTTATTTCACACTAAGTATACTACAAATACAGTACATTTACATATTTATGTAGGCTACTTAATAAAATTACCCTGCTATTCTACTTGTAGTATGCTAAACTGGTATGCTTAAAGTCTGCTAAATTGGAACAATTCATTTTGTACGTAGGCCCTGTCCCGAATGGCACTTCACACGCACTTACAATGGCCACCATGTGTGCTTGTCTGTTAAGTCTATGAGACCGTAGGGTGTCCCATTCTTCATTTTAGCTTTCAGAAGGGTGCTCGCGAGCGCCCCCTTTGTGGCCACTTTGCGCCCTCGATGCACACTTCTGCCGAGCCCGCACTGAGGCGAGCTCCACAGTAGACTTCTACCAGACAGTCAAAGCGGCATTACATCACGAAAGTGTGGACTCAGAGGAAGACCGTGAGGGTTTAGGGTGCGATTTGGGACAGGGCCTTAATGTACTTGAATTGCGTGGTAGTAGTGCTAAAGTCCAGCTAAAGATATATTGAAGTATATTTAATTGTGCTAAAGTGAAATTTGCAAGTATACTTCAGGTACACTTTAAATATCTTGCATTTAAAGACCGATATTCAAAGATCATACAATCCTTATTAATAGGGACATTAAAACACATTTTAGGCTTAATATTAAGAAATGTGCATTGTGCACAAGAAGTACTCCAAAAAAAGTTTAATTACAATTTTTATATCAGTCTCGAGTGAAATGTCAATAAATATGTTAATAGATTTTAAATAAGTATAAAAAATGTTTTTTAAATGCATATATTACTTTTTTACTAGGGTAACCATAGTTTAACCATGGTATTTGTAGTAAAACTATGGTTATACAACTGGTAATCAAAACATCAAAAATAAAACATGGGTACTACACTTTTACTATAATTAAACCTTGGTTAATTTTCGTAAGGGGTCGCATGGTCTAGCCACAAATAATTCAACGAATCCGAATCTCAAACCGGATCCAAACATTCTGCATATGCCACATTTGATCTGAACTCCCTGCATCTCTCAAACTGCTTTGAAATGAAATGAATTCCAGTCTGACTGGAAGAAGGCTTTACTGTGAATAATCCAGTGCATGTTATTTCAAAGGAAAAACATCAGTAATGTTTCAAAATAACTACAGAATCTAAAACTTGCATTTCCTCTGTAATGACCTTCATCTTCTTTTGATGTCACTTACAGTAGACCGTGTGGACTATTGAATAATGCTGGCTATTAACCAAGTAGCAAATAGCTAGGTATTGTTTTAGCAAACCTGCATTCATTCTGGCTCCATTTACATTTTTTTTCGCATAGCACTTGTTAATGTAACATTACTGAAGTAAAATGGCATGGGAACAGCAATTCACTTCGATTTTAAGTGATTTTGGATTTTATTGTTTACACAAGCAGTTGCTATTCTGCAGACCTAATCAATAGACTATTGTGTGAAAACAGTAAAAGATATCATTATCTCTTTTATTATCCTGCAACACTGTCCCCGGCACTGTGTGTGTAGAACAAGGTAACGCCCATGCCGCACTAGCATTCTGATGATTTGCATTTGTGGCTCAGCGGCAAATGTCACACTTAGCATGGCTAATGTGTTTATGGCTATCTACTGATGTTTGTGCTATTGGGTCCTGTGATTTACACACAGGATCAGCGACCGGTTACCACTCGAGTGTTCAAGTTCAAACAAGCCTGGCGTAACGAATTGCGCGCGCCAGCCACAGGAGCGAGAGAGGCACCGACAATGCGTTCCTTTGAAAGAGACGCTCATTAAAGCACTCCTCTTTGTTTTGGTCTCGCCATTAAAGCTAGCCGGCATTCCTGCTCCTCATAGCCCCAAGCCTCTGCTTTAACGTGTCATTTTAATTGGCACTCTTTATTCTTTTTCTAGTGTTCCTTGGTTATTTTTATTCAATGCCTCTTCTTGCACATAAACAATTACATTTCTGAAGTGGTGTCTCTTCTCTCCTGTCACTCTCTGGTGGCATGGTGACGTGTGAGATTTGGGACACAGATTGAACTCCTGCTAAATCGTAAATGAATGTTTTGGCACTTTGGCGATATTTACAGACACTACCTCATTGCCCAGCGACCACGTTGTGAATTGAATTGCGAAAGATGTTAATCAGATTTGCCGTTTCGCTTGTTTCCTGCAGAACTGGGGGAAACCGGTTCTTACTTGATGTGCTACCGACTTCTCCTGTGGCTATTTATTTTATGAAGATAACTCCAAATAAATCTGCTGCAGGTTCAAAGATGGTATGATTTGGAGAGCAGAGAGTTTAAGATGTCAAAGATAAGCTCTGACATTTCTTTTGTTGAATGTGAAAACAGATTGATTTCATCAATTTTTCTCTCAGTGTTGTATTTTCTCCTGAATAAAACACATTTTCTGAAACATTTTAATTCCTATATTTCTGACAGACTACAAGTAGAAAATGAATGGCAAATTTAATATATATTTTTTACTCGAGAAAACAAACATCGTGACACATGTACACATTATTAACTCCGTCTCTCCTTCAGAAAAGGTAAATAAATATTTCACCTGCATAACAAGATGATGAATTATTATGAAGCTCATATTTTCAGCTTGAATTCAAACAGTGGTTCGACAACAGTCATCAATTATGCTAAAAAATAACACGGCATATAATTAAATATGTCTGAGCATGTTTCACTTGTTAATTATTGTCTGTGAAGTCTGAAAAAAAACAAAAACAAAAGTTATATCAAAAGGAAAGAGAAAATATGAGTTTCCGTCCTTGATTCGGTTTCATCTTATATTATTCAAGGTGTGTTAGTGGATAACTTGACAGACTGTAAAATTACATCAGTGATAAATAATTACTCCAAAATGGTGCTGTTATCAAAATCAAATTAAAATTCAAATGGAGGGGGGAAAAAAATGAGAAAGCAGAATGCATACACAGGCACGCACATGCTCGCACAGACATACCCACGCGCTTACGTACGCACACAGCATACCTAATGCGCGATGGCCCTCAGTTGCAACGCTCTATGAATACAGCACCTGGAATTGATAGACTCTCAGAACATGCAGTCTGTGCTACACGCAACACCAACAGGCAGAGAGAGCACTATACATAAAATGACCGCCATTTCTTTCAGTCAATGAATCATAAAACCTCCTCTAATGGCTAAAAATTGGCATATTATTCCTTGAATGAGTGATGAGAGCTTCGGCGGAGGGGGGTACATTCACTCAAACGGTCGGTAGTGTGTAGTATAAGGGGAGAGTAACATGCACTGACATCTACATCAACATAACACGAGATCCCCACTGTTAGAAACTATACCATTGTGGTGAACAACGCAGGGTTTCACAGCAAAAGTATGACCGCTGCTTGGAGATTAATTGCTAAGTGAATCGGCTACCCCACATGCACTAGCTGTGAAAAAAAATATGCATAAAATATGCTTAAGTGTAAATTGAATGTAATGTTTTCGGACACTTAACTGCATGTTATTTGCAATTAAATAAAATGTTATTATTGTTTAAATATATATTAAACGGATAGTTCACCCAAAAATGAAAATTACCCCATGATTTATTTACCCTCAAGCCATCCTTGGTGTATATGACTTTATTCTTTCAGATGAATACATTCTTTATATTAAAACATGCCCTGGCTCTTCCAAGCTTTATAATGGCAGTGAATGGGGTTTAAGATTTAGAAGCCCAAAAAACTGCATCCATCCATCATAAAGTGCTCCACAAAGCTCCAGAGGGTGAATAAAGGCCTTCTGAATTAAACGGATGCGTTTGCGTAAGGGGAAAAAATCCATATTTAAAACTTGATAAAACGTAATCTTTAGCTTCCGCTAACTGTCGTACATCTTAAGTACACTCTTAAAAATAAAGGTGCTTTAAAAGGTTCTTCAAGCTTAGAAGCCCAAAAAACTGCATCCATCCATCATAAAGTGCTCCACAAAGCTCCAGAGGGTGAATAAAGGCCTTCTGAATTAAACGGATGCGTTTGTGTAAGGGGAAAAAATCCATATTTAAAACTTGATAAAACGTAATCTTTAGCTTCCGCTAACTGTCGTACATCTTAAGTACACTCTTAAAAATAAAGGTGCTTCAAAAGGTTCTTCAAGCGATGCCATAGAAGAACCCTTTTTGGTTCCACAAAGAACCATTCAGTCAAAGGTTCTTTAAAGAACCATCTCTTTCTTACCTTTTTGTAATCTGAAGAACCTTCTTTCGCCACAAAGAACCTTTTGTGAAACAGAAAGGTTCTTCAGATGTTAAAGGTTCTTTATGGAACCATTTAGACAAAAATGTTCTTCTATGGCATCGTGAAGCACCTTTATTTTTAAGAGTGTAACTGTCAGGACTTATGTACATCTTTATATATAATTGCATAATGTTTTTGTCTTTGAGATATACAACATACTGCCAAATGAATTGACAAGAACTTATGGTGATCTTAAATATACTTTAATAGCATTTCTACTAGAACTTTTGTCATAACTTTAAATATATTTGTAATTGTACATTTGTAATGATAAAGTTACACTGTAAATATGGATGCCAGTAATTTACTGTAAAAATGTTTACAGTATTAGTACTGTAATTGCATTTACAGTACAATAATGTCTAATGTCTTTACTGCATTCTATTTACAGTATTATTACCGTATTTTCATTTACAGTATCAGTACTGTAGAGTTTATTTTCATTTAGTTTAAAAATAATTTACCTGTAAAAAACAATCCAATTGTGGTACTGCACTGTAAACCATGATTATTACCATACACCTACACCTACAAGGAAGGTACATAATTAATTGATAATCCATTATATTCAAATTATTAAAGCTCCATTTTTTACAATGCATTCTCAATCAGTAGAGCAAAGTGTTGAAATAATGGGTTTGATTCCAGGGGCAGTTCTACAGTGAGTGGATATCCAGGGCTTAGCCCAGAAACATTAATGCATGTATCAGACAGAATACACGGGATACACTTCAAATAAAATAAGCTATGCTAAAAGTTACATTGGCTAAATGGCTTAATTTGTTATTTTTAAAGAGACAAGTATAATTAATTATAATTTGCACTTACAAATTGCATAAATAACATTACAGTGTTTCCCACAGACTTGCACTCTATTTGTGGCGGCATATATATATATATATATGAAAATTCATTCTCTGCCAGCAGGAGGCGCTGTTGGAGTGATAGAAATCGAGGTTTCCACCGTAACGCTGTACACAAAGCAGAGCTCAACTCACAAACGCTGCATTATCAGACATTACAAGCAAGAAGAAATGAAAACGAGTTTCCTTCAGAAATAGTTTTATAAAAACACCCGCACCGGGTTTCGATTTTGAAATGTGCAGCGCTCATGTTTATTCAACATGTGCTAGCATGTTCCTCTCAAAGTCAGCCTGTTCTGTGAGTTAGTGGAGAACAGCAGCTAGAGGCTAATTTAATGACATTAAAGTTAGTTAAGATGATGGAAGCTCACCTGATGTTAGCACCGCTACGAGGCAGTCACAAGACTCCGACACACCTCCGATGCAGACATGACCACAAACTTGAAAATAAAATACAAAATATGTTATTAACAGTGGTGTTTCTTCACTCAGTTTTCCTCAGTAGGTTGTTAGCTCGCTGTTTTATGTTAACGTTACGTCTGTC
Organism: Sinocyclocheilus grahami; assembly: GCF_001515645.1. Lineage (NCBI taxonomy): Eukaryota > Metazoa > Chordata > Actinopteri > Cypriniformes > Cyprinidae > Sinocyclocheilus > Sinocyclocheilus grahami. Next base: position 41,024 of record NW_015506135.1, read on the forward strand.
ACTGAATTTAGGGACCATCTCTAAAGTTACATACGACATTGGTACACACTTTCTGACTTAAATAGCATTTGAAGAGAATTACCTTACTTGCGATAAAGAGGCAGAGTAGAGAAGATAACTTACTATGCTTCTCTTTGTTCAACAAAGTTAGTTAACGTAGGCTAAATGACATTATTAGCTTACCAGTTAATGTTATCATCAATACAATGGCATTCACAAGAGGAGGATCCAAAATACACCTCCGACGTTGCAGACTACATCCAGACTAGAAATCTGAGAATAACAAACAAAAGAAGTACTAGAAAATACTGTTTAAATACTGTTCTCCACTGAAACAGTGGTTTGCCTAACGCACTTTACCTCAGTATTTCACGTTAATTCGCTGTTAAGGTTAAGTAACGACTCGCCAGAGGAGCTAACTTGCATTAAAGGGCAGCAAAACATACAAACGTGTTTCTCGGTTTAACTAAGGTTTATTTAGACTAATATAGGTGACCTTAACGTACTCACCAGTCGATGTTATCAGCCTTTTTTGCGGCATTCCGGCCGTCAGTCAGAAAAAAAGGCTCCAACTCCCGACATGAAAAATGACACGATTAATAATGTTAGTTTGCTGTTAACAAGTGAAAATGTCTTAAAATATCGCAGTTTTGCATAAAACAGAAATAATATACTAACTATACTTTGCGGGCAAGTTCACTACTGTAAATTGATTTACAGTAGTGAGGAAATACAGTAGTGACTGTATATTTTCCCATAATCCTTTGCGGTTTACAGTAAAATACTGTAGACACATTTTACAGTATCTTACTGTACATGTTACAGTATAATACTGTTCAAATTACAAAAATCAGTTACAGTGTACGATTGAAGCGCATTTAAAATATATAAAATTTAAATAAAATATATTAACTTAAAATGTAATACTGGAGAACACCTTTAAAATTATAATCAAGTTCTTTACATGTGCTTTATTGTATGTGTATATGTGTATCATAAAAGTAGTCCATATATGAATAAGCACTATATTCCAAGCCTTCTGAAGCCATACGATAACTTTAGATTATAGAAGGATTATAGAAGACTTGTGAGTCAATATAGACAAATTTTATGGTGTTTTTACTTTTTTTCCCCCTTACTTTTTCAAAGGGTTCATGACATGAGAAATCAAATTTGCCTTGATCTTTTGACAGATAAGAGGTCTTTCAACCGTTTGTACCATTGTGCTTATGACTGCATATAAGCTTCACAGACCCTGGTCACCATTCATATTTACTTTGAGCAGTGTAGACCTCCTGTCTAACATCTCCTTTTGTGTTCTATGGGAGAAAGTAAGCCACAAGCCAGTAAGTAGTTTGGTAAGTCACAGTTGAATATATGAGGCAAAAATCACACATTCGCATGTCTAAATTTGGTCAGCCCATTGAGTAACACCTTCCACAGATCATTTGCTTTACACAGAAAAATTCTATCATCATCAACCCACTCATCTGACTTTTATACTACTAACCCCAAGCCCTCATTTCACATTAAACAAAAACTCTACCACTAGCCTACGGTCTTATATCTGCCTTACAAATCTTTACATGGTGCATCCTCTAAATAAATCAATGAATAAATACACAAACAAATAAATGCTCGACACCACTTAACATAAAATCGTTAAAGTAAAATGTATACAATTTCAGTTTACCAACTTATAAATAGTTTTTTTTTTTTTGGTGGTGGTGGTCATGTCTTATTTTGTCTATTCACCTTATTTTTCCCGTAAGAGCTGGCACGGCCATTTGTAAATTTAATGTGTCTGGCTTCTGGTGTCATTCGCTTCCAGCTATTTTTGGCTGTACAAAACAGCTCATTTTGCTGCTTGATATTGCAAACTGGTGTTTCTTCCCATATTATTTGAATGCATTATCTTATTATGAACACACTGGATTGTAGTGCAAACAGTTTTACCGTTTACTGCACTTTGTTATTCTTCTCGTTGTTTCTCTACAGCGGCTAATGAACCAGAAGTCTCACACATTCACAGAAAACAGCTTACTTCCGCATTGAAAAATAAGGTGGATAGGTCGCAAGAAAGAGAGACAGATAGATGTACCACTGCATAAGTCATGAATCGTATATACTTTAAATGTAAATGTTAAATATATAAACGTATATATTTAAATGATATTAAATATAACATCAGGGGAAATTATACTCAGCCATTGCTATCCAATGTCAAAAAGACCTGCACAGCATCTCTCACGTTCTTCCTTTAGATCATCACCTCAAGTGCCCCGTATGCAAAACCCATGACTGACGCCTAACTAAACAAGCGATTACGACCCTGACAGCTTCTATCAATCATCTGCCAAGTGGCATTCGAGCTGAGGAGGAGGAAATAAAGAGAAGGGAGACTAATTCAAATTTCCTCGCTCAAATGTTTTACCAGCAGAATCAGACGTAAGGTAGCCAGTACTGTTTGTTATTTCTGGTGTGTGCAGCGTGTGATATGGCACTGCAGGAAAACAGCAGTCCATCAAAAATGTATCTTGTCAATCCCCTGTGTATTTTCAAATCATGTCGAAAGCGAGGGCTTCTTTGTATGCAGGTGTTGAATGGGATTAGGCTTCTACAGGTATCTGTCTCCTCTCGGGCAGGGCCGGGGGAGCTGAGCAACAAGGCAGGGAGAGTTGCCATGGTTTCCAGCTCAGCACTGCCTTCCCGCATCCCTGACCGATACTTTACTACGATTGTGTGTTCAGCTTCACCACATCCACAACACAAAGCAATCAATCACTTCTAGCTGAAAAATATACAGTAGGCTATATGGAGGACGGTCAAGTGGGCAACACTCTTGGGTTTTACACGGTTACGAATCCAGCTCTGGTTTCTGTTTAGTCTGTGATGTTGGATATTAAAGCAGCACTATGTAACTTTTGGCGCTCTAGCGATTAATAAACAGAACTGCACACATCCCGCGGAAGAACATTCCAACCGGAGCTACTTCTCTAAGTTTGTGTCTATGGCGATTCACGCAGGTATGTGTTACTCCGCAGCGGTGACGACCAGACCAGGCTACAATAGTCCAAATATAAGTACTGATTATAAGTGTACCGTAGTGATTCGGAATAAGACAAAAACGCGGTTTGGAAGATGAATTCATGATGTACTCGCTCATTATATACATTTTGCAAATTTTTAACAGAAAAAGTTAGACAGTGCTGCTTTAAATTATAAAGCATTAATACCGTGCAACATGCAGGCAACTGCGTCCACCCACACATGACCCGCAAGGTCTGCTTTCCGATATTTATGGAGGTGGCTTTCAGCGCTTCCACTGAGCTATATATGCGTTAGCTCTGCAAGCCGTGTGACACCTGTGTGTAGCCATATCAGACACATCTGGTGTGGCAGCGGCATATCTACCGAACGCCACCCGATGCGAAACCCGAGAAGTTGCTGAAAAAGCGCCGTCTCGCTGGAAAAAAAGCAATTATGGCCTTAAAATAAAACTAGATTGATGAGACGTCTGTACGTGTCAAGTAGGATAAGCGGTTATCAACCGAGTGTGAAGACTCGACATGAGTGCAGAGTTGTATCGAACTCTTAGACTGTGTGAAAAGTGGTAATCGCTATACTATTCTCTCTAAGACTACCAGCAGCTGGCTGGTAATATACAGTGGGAGTACGGCGTAGCTCATGTCGGCCTCCCCGCTGACACTGTAATGCAGATGCCTAAGGCTGAGGAGAACAGCAGGTTATCCATCAGAGAGGTCCTAAAGATTATGTTAACTCTCTGTAGCACATTATAGGTTGAGATGCGATGGTGTGTAACTAATGAAACCGGATTTAGCTCTTGTTTGCTTTTATCTTTGGCTCCGTTAACTGCTGGTAGACAGTTATCACCTGTTGTTGACTGTGTAAATAATGTACGGAACAACGTCGAGGTTTTCGCCTCTGGAGGCTCAGATTCAACTTTCTCCTGGCATTTCATGTTAATGTGAGCAAGCAAGGCAGGCACGGGATGTTGACTAAAAAACAGGCTGAAGCATTAGTCTTCTTATGATGCATATTTTAAGGCTTATGTCATAAAGTAAGCTCATCAGGGGATAGAATTCAAGGCAGATCTCTTGATGTAGTTACTGACATTTTGTTAGTGGTTTACAGGTGAAGTTTTACAAATAAAGGAATAGTTCACCCAAAAATGAGCATTTGCTGAAGATTTACTCACCCTCAGGTCATCCAAGGTGTAGATGAGTTTCTTCATCAGAACAGATTTGGAGAAATTTAGCATTAAATCACTTGTTCAACAATGGATCCTCTGCAGTGAATGGGTGCCGTCAGAATGAGAGCCCAAACAGCTGATAAAAACATCACAATAATCCACAAGTGATACACATGACTGAGGAAAAGTACATTTTCAGCAAACGTTCATTTTTTCATTTTTGTAGTATTCCTTCAACTATTTTTAGTGTCCCACTTGACTTTCATTGTCAAAATGGATCATTCCTTAAAGTTACCAAAACAGTGACTTCCATTTCCTCAGTTTAAAAAGAACCGATATATATATATATATATAGTTGTGTTAACTGCATTGTGTTGACAGCAACCCTGTTACCAAAGTTATAGTATGAAAATCAGTAAAACAAATATAGTTAAATAAATTAAAAAAAAAACGGTTCTTGAGGGGTTGGTTGTTTTGAATCATTTTAATGTTGACTCATTTTAAGTCATGAAAAACATTGGGTAACACTTTATTTTGATGGTCCCTTTTGAACATTCTTTTGACAAGAAGTAATGTTGCACCTACATGTCTACTTGCTCTCATCAAAGTATTAGTAGACTATTTGCTTAATATCTGCTAACTCTTTATTGTGATGGTCTCCCAACAGACATTCTACTGACTATAAGTAACTTTGCAAGTACATGTCAACTTATTCTAGCCCTAACCCTACCAGTCTACTAATACTCTAATGAAAGTTAGAAGACATGTAGGTGCAACATTACTTAAAGTCAACAGAATGTGATAAAGGGACCATCAAAATAAAGTGAAACCAAACATTGAGCTATTTTGTTAACGTATCTTTTCAAATTCATTGATTAAAAAAAAGCTAAATCATACACATCATGGTTTTAAAATGTTAATACGCGTAAGAACACAAAATGTAAAATGTTATGTATATTTAATAATAGATGATTAATAATTATACATTTTCTGAAGGTTCAGTACCCCCTTTCACTAATCAAAAAAAGACCCTGTTTTTATATGCTATTTGCGGAAAGTCCCAGTGCAGTATTTATGCAAAGGCTGAAGCATAATGGTGAAGATATTTTTTTTTCTCATTGGGTGGGAATTGCTTGCCAACACGTAAAAAACAATAAGCTGGACTGATTAGTCAAAGCTCAGGCATGCCAAATCCTGATATGTTCAGATACTTGCTAAGTCGCAGATGTGGAAACATCATCAGAGACCCATTAAATTTCAGTGACATTTCCAGGTGTATAAGCACTTCTCACAGTTATCCTCACCTGTATTTACACATGTACTAAAAACTCATATTATGAGGTGTAAATTAATAAACTAATTAACTCCTAATATTGCCAGCCGTAATACGCCTAAGCAGTTCTACTTTTCCTTGTTTAAAGCATTATTGACCTCAAAACGTGCATCATGCAGAGTCTCACCGTTGGGTGTCGTCTCTGCGAAGTGTAAATTGATTTGAAAATGAAGATAAATGACAAAGAAGTCCGGTTTGATTGTTACTATTGATTTCCCTTAGAAATTTTTTTTTTTTTCTTTTTTACTGTAAGTGGAAAAGAAGGTAATATTTGAGGCAAGAGAGACTATCTTTACTTAAGAAGGCTCCACTCATAATCTCCAGGGAAAAGATGAGGATACACAACTTAAACTGAGAAAGCAATTGCCATCGCATGTCGTCATCGGCCAAAACAGAGCTTTGTTTTTTTGCTCCCAAGAAAAATAAAACTATTAAATTTTCACCGCCGAACACACAGGGTTAGTAAGATGGGTTTAGTTCCTCAACAAAAGCAAATTATCTTTTGAGAAAAGAGTCCTGTGATATTTTCCCTTAGCAGACACTGATTCAAGCTGTCAGTCCAGAGACGAGCCCTACGAGTCTCCCAGCGCTTTTCCTCTCCCTCTCCAGATTTCCCCAAGAAGACAATCATCTTTCATATTGTTCTAGCCAGAAAGTCTGACGCTGTCAGGTAAATACACCCTTAGCCCACTAACAAACCACATCACGCCTACGAGTTTGTGAAATCTGCTAAAATACCAGCTGTTTATGTGACACAAGTTCACGTTCTGGAGAGATTTTCTTACGAATGAGACTCAAATGGTTTCAGAGACTCGTGGAAAAGCATCGCTCTCCCTGTGCGTGTTGGGGGTACAGATAAAAATCTCAAAAATAGCATGAGAAAAAAATCGGAACTGTGGATGCAGGCAAGGGAAGTATACCAATGACTGGTCCAAACTAGAAATTCACCAGGCAAGTCCCACATTATTGCAGGTTCACAAAATACAGTGGAGTACATGCAGCATTCTGACAAACCACCTGAGCTCCAGTAAATTTAGCCTCAAGTCATCAAACGAGAGATCATAATGGCTTCCTCTTTCACACGGTGATCTGATACTAAATCTTATTTACTAGAATTATCTTAGCAGGACAGTTACAAATCAGCATGATTGCACTAATAATAATAATGATGATGGCTGCCTAAGACTCGCATAGAAAAAAAAATGCGGAAAATATACTGAGGGGAAAAAGTATCAGCATTGATTCTATGATGTCCTGTTTTACTCTACTTGATGTTTTAGTAATTTTGCTGCGCTTTGTCTTTTTTTTGTAGTTTTGGTTTAAGTTTTGAAATATGTCCATATACTGTAGCTTTCACTGATTTTTACTTTTATTAGAAAAGTAATAGAATAAGAAAACAGCTCCTTTTTCATCCCCCCCCCCCCCCCCCCCCCCCCCCCTCACCACACACGA
>NW_015506135.1:48031-67348 GCF_001515645.1 Sinocyclocheilus grahami
ATTTTCAGGGGTAGAAAAATTAATAAACAGCTTGAATATTAATTTCTACACGTGGGCGGGGATTAAACTCCCCTTTCTGCTGATTGGTCAGCTGAAGATCAATCCGTGCCGTCAGTTCTTCCGCAGTATCACGCAGCAGAATAATAGTCCTCCGCTGCAGCTGCAGGTGTACGGATTCTTGATGCGCTTAGTGCAACTGCATTTAATCTTTTTCTCATCAAACAACCAGACAAACGAATAGCTCGACACAACTTGTACTGGGGCAGAGCATAGACAGGGCTTTCTTCTGTTTAGACCAGCAGTTCTCAAAGTGCCAGAGGGTCCGCAAAATAAATTGCTATAGCCTACCTTATTTTCCAGACTGTAAAGTCACTTTTTTTATCATTATACATGGTGTGATTTATTCCAACGTGACTTGTATGATGTATAAATGTAAACTTTCAAGTGTTTGTTGTGTATATAGAGTGGGAGTAACTACTTCGTAGGCAGATCAGCTACATCGCACTGGTTCCCCCAGTAGCCCCTCACTGCAAAACACAAGATCCAGGGGGCATGGTTGAATCCATATCTAGGGGGTGGAGATGGGTAGGTTTAGGGGTGGAGATGGGTGGGTTTAGGGATCAGGGAGTGGAGACGGGTAGGTTTAGGTATATGTAAGGTGGGAGGAGTTGGATCTGGATCCAACCACACCCCCTGGATCTTGTGTTCTGCAGTGAGGACCATCTCCCTATTATGGGTTATGAAAGAGGACCAACTCAGATCCCTCAACAAAAAGTCAATAGGATTTTTCCATAGGCTTCTGGATTATCGCAAAAAATAAGCTCTGTGTTCAATCATAGTTCATGAAACTTACACGTTTTGTCCATCAAGATAATCTTCACAAAATAATATAACTTTTATGAATTCTGAAGCCAAAATAAAAGCGCCAGAACTTAAAAGCTAAACTTAGGCTATAAACAAAACTACAGCACTACGGTTGCTCGCCTTCACCGTCACCACCAGCATGCTTCCCACAACTTTTCAAACTTATTTTTAACATGTTCAGTGAAAAGGATTTACTCTGTATATGAATTTTAATCCACGCTACATTAATCTTTTCATATAAACTGGAATAAATACAAAACTAGAGTGAAACTAAAACTGAAATGAGACATTAGTAATACATAGTATAGTGAATAAATGAAATAATCATAACTAAAGGACATATGAAAGCACATATTTATGTACATTTCGAAATAAGGTGCATTAAAAGGGAATAAATCTTTGATTAATATGAATATTTTAATTAAAAACGTGTCTCCACGTACTATTCAATAAAATTCTAGTGCATTTAATCTATTAAATAACAGCAGACTGAGCGAGTTTTTGGATATGGTAAGATGAAACTTATTTTAGTGAATAAAGAACCACATTTCAGGTTTTGTTAGGGTGGAGACACAAAATGTTATTTTATCCTTGCTTCTAGAAAATCCTCTATATGTTTTCTAACAGCTGCTTGTGGCTGTAAAAATGTAATTTTAACATGGCTTTTGTAGCGAATCAGCTCATGGGGAAATATGAATAATTAACCATAACTAGTTATAACATTATGCATTGTTAAAGTTTCACTTTCACCGCGACTAAGGCGGTAAATGTGGTTTACATGGAATAATCATATGAGTTTACCCTATTTAATGGCAGAGAATGGTTGACCACTTTTTTTTTTCTTTATAAAGTGGATGCATATCTGTCGTAAAATAATCATATGCATCTTGTGGTGCCAAGGGTTCTGAATGTATATGTGGGGGTTGGTGAGAAACAATAATAATTACATTTGTGAAAATCTTGCGTTGCATTCCAGTGTGTGAGTGCGCCGCAACTCGCGCCCCTCACAATCGCATATCCTGTTGAGATCTCAAATATAATCAAAATTAATAAAACAAAAGACTACATTATAAAACTTAGAAGAGTACATCTCTGTTGCTCTAGAACTGTCAAACAGAATGAACGTTATAGGCATATTAGGGTATATGCCCAAGTCCATGCATTATTCTTTCTTTATTGTATTAGTGTTTAAAATATTTAAAAGTAATTAATCAATTCAACATACAACCTTACTGGGCGACAAGGGTAGGCTATGACAGGTGTCATATACATGCCCAGCTGATGCAAAGCATAGAATTTATATCTACACAGAAGAAGGCCCTGTCTAGGCTCTGCCCGGTACAAGTTGTGTCGAGCTATTCATTTGTCTGGTTGTTTGATGAGAAAAAGATGAAATGTAGTTGCAATAAACGCATTAAGAATCCGTACACCTGCAGCACCTAAAAGCACATAAAAGAAGGTATTTTAATTTAATTATATAAAAAATTTTAATCGACTGACAGCCCTAATATATATATATTTAATTTAATTTATTTATTTGTTTGTTTGTTTTGTGGTATTACTTTTAGATAAAGGAATAGTTCAGGCCAGCCAAGATGTTGATGAGTTTGTTTCTTCAACAGAACAGATTTGGAGAAATTTAGCATTACATCACTTGCTCTGCAGTGAATGGGTGCCGTCAGAATGAGAATTCAAACATCTTTTCATCATCTTGTCTGAATCCGAATACATGAATACATGCACATATCAAGCACCATTTACAGTCAAAAACACTTCTAAACAAATATCTTGATGGATTTTGATGTGAGAGGACAAAAGAAGATAGACCATGTCACTGGAGGAAGCGTTGCTATGGATTAAGGACTAGTATTTTGGCCAGAAACAACGGTTTAAAGTTAAAATGCCTTAATGGATTTGTTTCACACAGCTTTTAATTTCACAAGATGCTAACCGATGGACTAGAGTCGTGTGTATTACATGTGGATTATTGTGATGTTTTTATCAGTTGTTTGGACTTTTGTTCTGACAGCACCCATTCACTGCAGAGGATCCATTGGTGAGCAAGTCATGTAATGCTAAATTTCTCCAAATCTGTTCCGATTAAGAAACAAACTCCTCTACATCTTGGATGGCTTGAGGGTGAATACATTATCAGTAAATTCTCACTTTTGGGTGAACTAATCATTTAACTATAATAACCCTGGTTTGCACTTAGCCTGTTATTATCTGAAAATGTAATTATCAACTGTGTTGCATCAAAATGAGTGCATCTTGTGAGATAGAAGAGCTCCCAGTGGCTGGACCGATGGTTTGTTTCTCCGTCTGGTCTTAACATGGAGGTCTTTCAAGAAAAGCGCCAAATCCCCTTGTTTTCTTCTGTCCCATGATGCTTTACTGGCCGAACACATCCACCAGTAATGGAATGAATAAAATGATTTATTTAGTATGTGCTTCGAGGATATTTGATATGCTTGGCTACGTTTAGCCCATAGCCTCATCATAATGAAACAGCAAGCATCCAGAGCAGTGGCAGAGGCCTTCCACGGGAAGAAGCGAGACAAGCCAGCGCCCCGGGCTCTGTTAAATGATGCTCCGCGTCCGCAGTCACTCTCTCATTTCTCTTCATGTCAATACCCCTCTGAATGCCTGGTTGGCTTTTTTGTCCGTTTCTGCATAAGAGGCATACAATCTGCCTCTTCTATATTTACAAGGAAGGAAACAGAGGGAACAGCTCTGAGGATGTGTTTTTGTGCCGCTTCCTCTCATATACTTGTAGTCTAGGGAAATGTGTTGCAACTGAATGTCAGGAAAATATATTGTGGTGTGTTATTGTGGCTCGGCCGCCTTGTTGTTTAGGTACCTGTAAACCAGCGAATGGAACTGTCAGACCCTGACCCTGTGTCACCCAACATTTTTCTTGCTCAGTAATGTAGCACAGATCCGGGTGCTGATGTTGGCCAGATTTTGGGTCAGATAGGAGTATGCGACTGTTTTCAATGTGCCTCTGACTCACAGAAAAAGTCTAGTTTTAGCACAGTCTAATTGAGGTATGTTTTATTGTATAATTACTAAACTACATTAAGGCAAAAAGTTGATTGATTAAATAATGAAATAACAAACATTTTGTATTTTGTTTCCAAGTTTTGTTTTATGAAATGTTATGCTTAAATGTCATATATTTGCATATATTTCCATATTAAATTTTTTTTGTTGTTGGTTTTGTTTTTTTTCCCTGGCTGTTGATATACATTTAATGTTGCAAATACAATTTATATAAAATCAGGCAAATATTAACAAACCCTCTGTAAAACCTTCAGATACCTGGCTTAGATTTCTGGCTTAGTGCATTAGAAACCAAGGGCGCTGGAAGATGTTTTCGGTTGAGGGTGCCGTGTGTCCGTGTTGTGGGTGGGGGGTGGGGGGTGCTAGCGTCACGTGTTCATGAGGATTAGGCTAATCGTCCCATATAGAAAACATCACAAATAAAATGAATCATGTTTATAAAGATAAACATGGGTTTATTATAGCCCACTTACAATTTACATTTCAGAGATCATTACAAATAAATTATTAAATGCTAAAACTGAATAAATTTAAATGAACAAGCTTGGCGGTGCATTTGCAACCATGTGAAAACAGTGGGTGCTGCAGCCCCCTCAGCACCCCTACTTCCCGCATCCCTGTTAGAAACTTTTTTTTTTTTTGCAAAACAACAGATAAAGTGTCATTAAAATGAAGACTTAAAAGTAGGGTTGGGTATCGTTTGGGTTTTTTTCCGATACCGGTGCCAAATCGAGACTTTTAAAATGGTTCTGTTGCCTAAACGGTGCCTGAACCGATACTTATTAAAAAAATAATTAATTAATTAAAATTCCCCAAAAAATCCACATGTCATAGAAGTAGCGGAACTCATGTATTTCCAGGAAATATGGACAAAAACTGAGTAAACAGAACATATAAACGTTTTGAATGATAAAACAAAGACAATAAATACTCGACTGCGACAATATAGTTTATCTGTGTTATTCAAGCCATCTCTGGTATTTTCATAATAATGAAGTATATACTGTATATAATCCATTGCCAATCGAAGTATTATTTTTAAAGTAGCCTATGGAACATATTTTCTGCCTCATTCTGTGACAAGAAGCCACATCAGATCACAAAAGGAAGCATTTGACTGGTGTTGTGGAGTAAAAAGGTTATAATGGTCTTTTTTGTTTAACAGGTTTAGAAATGTGAATACAAGGGAGGTTTCGCTTTAGGCATTTTAATTTAAAGCTGCAGTCCGTAACTTTTTTTTTGGTTAAAAATTATCTGAAATCAATATTGAGCAGGTACATAACCAGCCAGCGTTCGAAACTATCGCCTTACTTTAGCCCGATTCACAATGGTTAGCTTATAATAATGTTTTCTAATTTGAGTGGTATGGGTAGGTTTTCGTGAGAAATTCGAGCATGGCACTGCGTCATTACGTCACGTCTATAAACGTAAAGAAGTTGTCCCAGCTGCTTGGCTGTTGCATGTGAGGATCCTGCATATGTCGGATCGTTTATAGCCTTTTCTCACAGCAGCTGGAATAATTAAATTTATCATTTTGATGGTGGATTGTAGTCCAGAAAGGAGTATGTGTTTATGAAACACATGTGAATCAAATTCAATTATATTCCAGGTTTAAATGTGCTTGATTACAGATAGCCTGGGATTACACAAGATTTGTATTTTAAAGACAACCAGTTCAAATGGAGCATAATTTGCTTTTTGGGTTAAAATAATTTTTTAATATGAAATTCGAATGATATGACAATTAGAGATTAGACTGTACAGAAACTGAAATCTACTCACGTACACACACTTTACTCATAGTCACGCAATGCTGATGTTGTTAACATTTACAATTTGAGAATAAAGTATTCGAGTGGTATGACAATTAGAGATTAGACTGTACAGAAACTGAAATCTACTCACGTACACACACTTTACTCATAGTCACGCAATGCTGATGTTGTTAACATTTACAATTTGAGAATAAAGTATAACAATAATAATAATTTGCACAGTTTGATGTGATATGAGCTAATTTAGATTAAATCATCATTGGTAGCGCGATTTATTGTAATGCTTTTTTCCTCAGTTGGTCAGAACAAACGTGGCAGACTTGTTACTTACTTGTTAAGATGACAATATATGGTGAAAATTCTTATTTGGGTCATATATTCCAAGACGTAGGCTAGAATCTGTGAATGCAAAGTACAATATCCACACCGGTGTGGTGACTGACTGCCACACATACGCCTCAAAACATTAGATTCATCCGCGCTGGAGCCGTGCCAGAGCACAACCCACACAAGGAAGATAATTACGCACACAGCTGCAATTGCAGATTTTCAAACAGAGATGGCGATAAAGAGGCAAAACATACGGACTGCAGCTTTAAAGGGGTCATAGGATGCCCATTTTCCACAAGTTTATATGATTCTTTAGGGTCTTAATGAAAAGTCTGTAACATAGTTTGGTTACAATTTCTCAATAGTAGTGTAAAAAATACCTTTTTTACCCTGTCAAAAACAGCTCTTTTCAGATCAAGCCGTTTTTGTAGCATTTTCCTTTAAATGTTAATGAGCTATGCTGACCCCGCCGCTCTCTTCCGAACTGCTCTCAGAGAGACTGTTTACTTTAGCCGTGAAACTTGCTAATTAGCACATTATTAGGAAAGGCGATTTGCAAAGATTCATTACAACACATTATACTCACTTCTTCTGTAGATGAGGCTGGATCATGAATGATTCGCGCGAACATAGACGCATTTATGTAGATCGGGGGCGCATTCCCTTCAGAAACAAAGTAATCCACTGCCAGTTCAGCGGCTCAGATGTCGGGAGTAAATGGCGACTTCTATGTTCATTATTACATCCAACAACAGAACACCTCAATCGCTTAGGAGTCATTCTTGTCTCTGCTCCAGTGGTGAAACAATAGAGAACTGATGACAGCTCACTCAGGGCGGGTCTGAGGTAAGACACCAGTCCAGTCTGTGCTGAAACGCTACTGTCAATCAAACTATCGTGGGAGGGGCCTGTCTGCGTGACGTCTCGTGATCTCGGCTTGATTTGAGAAAAGGGAAAACATTTAACAAGATTTTAAAAAACACTGGGTGGATTTTTATCATTATAGGGTGGTTGTGTACACACACTACCAACACACATTTCAGTTCAAACAACTTGTAAAAGTGCATGTAGCATCCTAGGCCTGTCTGCGTGACGTCTCGTGATCTCGGCTTGATTTGAGAAAAGGGAAAACATTTAACAAGATTTTAAAAAACACTGGGTGGATTTTTATCATTATAGGGTGGTTGTGTACACACACTACCAACACACATTTCAGTTCAAACAACTTGTAAAAGTGCATGTAGCATCCTATGATCCCTTTAAGCATGTTTAGCTTAGTTAATGGAAGGCTACCTGCTGCCATCAGAGCAAGTGTAATTACTGCATTCTTGCGCTCCTCGGATGCTCTCATTTCCCGAGTTGTGCTTTTAAGGGACATTCTAAAACGCTTAAGGTAAAAAACTTAACGCTTAACGTGGCTTAACATACGTAAACAACGACCAGGGAAATTAACATTTTTGTCAAACCTTACTTGTAATAAACACTAACTACAGTCAAAAGAACGAGCCCTTACTCCACAGATAAAGTGAATAATATCACATTAAGTGTTTTCTCCCCCATAGAAGTCCATTATAAGGAAACAGCTTAACGTGGTTTAACGTACCTTAACAACGACTGGGGAAAACCAAATTTCTGTCCAATTTTACTTATAATAAACACTTGCTGCTGTCAAAGGAACAAGCTCTTATTCAGCGTATAAAGTGAATAATATCAAGTTAAGCGTTCTCCCCCACAGAAGTCCATTATAAGGAAACAGCTTAAAGGGTTAGTTAACCCAAAAATGAAAATTAGGCTGTGTTTTACTCAGCCCCGAGCCATCCTAGGTGTATGTGACTTTCTTCTTTCAGACGAATCCAGTCGGAGTTATATTAAAAATTGTCTTTGATCTTTTAAGCTGTTTAATGCCACTCAGCGGGCGTTGCATGCATCAGTCCAAAAGAAGTTCAATAAAAAGCACCCATCCATTAAAAAAAACGTCTCACGCGGCTCTGGGGGGTAAACAAAGGCCTCCTGTACCGAATAGATGTGTTTTTGTAAGAAAAATATCCATATTCAAAACTTAATAATTTAATCTAGCTTGCGCTCACTGTTGTAAACGGAAGCAGTTCCGGGCGGATGATGTATGAGGTCAACAAGTTTATTGATTTGTCTGCGCTTTTGGATCATAACACGCTGCACATGTGCGGTCGATCAGCAGACGGTCCTATATAGAGAAAAACAACATTTCCTATACAAACTTTCACTTTGAAATAAAGATTGTGATCCTGAAAATGAACATTGTGAAGAGTGACTGTGGAGCACATTGTTTCTGGCGAGTGAGTATATTGTTTCTTTCTTTCCTTAGGAAAAATTTGCATGGTTTTACTATAGTAAATGTGCAATGACCATGGTTTTGGGGCAGACTGAGCAGTTTTACTACAAATGCCATTGTTGTATGGTGGTTGTGGAGAGTATTTATTTTAAGTAGGCTATATGTTAGTATCTTTAGTATTTGCCTATGGGTTGTACTCTGCACAATATATGCAAACAATCATTTACTTTTTCTTAGGAATGTGGCTGCATTACTGGTTCTGTTGCATGGTGAAAGACAGGACACATGCCAGACATGTGATGTTCATCAGTTGTAGATACTTTAGTTGTAGAACTGTTTCCAAAAATGACACAAGGATGTGCAACAATGTGCTCAAAAATAAGCCTCTGACACTCATTATTTATATTTTGATTATAGTGTGCAATATTTACTTTGTAAATAAACTGCAAATAAATCATCAGTTTTTTCAAATCTCCTAACATTCTTTCTCATCTCCACCTTGATAGGCCCATTAGGGGGTTGGATCTTTATATGCCCAGGTGTGAAGCACATCAATATTTGTGGCCATTGACACTCCCTCACTGGTCTTTTTTCACAACAAAAAGTGTCTTACAAAAGTTAAATAACTATATTGTTTTATGTGAATAAGTGACCAGAATGGTTTTCACATCTTTTTGTAGCAAACTTTCTAGTCTACAACATCCAATACTCAAAAGTCTTGTGAATATATGTTTAGTATGAGTTTTCTGACATTATTTAAGTGACCTTAAAAATGTAACAATGCATAAACATAATTTTCTCAAAAACGCAAGCACGTACATACATGTTGATTGCATATTATTTGTGCTCAACACAGTGAAATGAGACTTTAGCCATTAATTTGTTTATAAACAACTGAAAAAAGCACAAATGTAAGGGTAAGTGAAAACGTCTGAAGGGCTCCAAAACACCCCCAGACCCCAAAGAATTAGTCACATGAGTACCTTAAACCAATCACAGATATGTAAGCATGTAAATTCCTAAATGACAAAATAAGCATTATCTTTAAGTATAAACAAAAGGCAATTTTTTTTGTGTGACAAAAGTTAATGTAAACTTGCAGACATCTGAAGGTCTGTTAAACCTTATAAAAGACAAAAAATAAAAAATTCAAAAAATAAAAATAAAAACAATGTTTATATTACTCACGCATGTGAGTAATTTGAGTAAGCAAGAAAGAAAAATGTGTAAGCAAGTGCTTACACATTTTTCTTTCTTGCTTACTCAAATTTGAGTTGAGTCTCGGTTCATCCCAAGGCAAGATTTCTACTAATATGCAGTGACAGAGTGACAATTTCCTATTCAAAATTAACACATTTATTTAACAAACTGGCTGCACTCAATAACAATTGTGCTGATTTTATTTAGTAGCTTGCTTCATAGGCTATTCAATTCAGTGATGACTGAATTGAACACTGATGCCAGGAGTTAGCAACACTGATGCCAGGAGTTAGCAACTTATCTTTCAGTTTCATTTCATAACATCAATTTATTTTCAGGCAGGGCATAACTGGGTATAGTCACATATAAAGTACGACACTTTTTAACATTTACGCAATGCTCGATGGCTTTTGAGTGAATTTACCGCAGATATATTACAACTAAAATTACAGAAATGTGGTTTTCCCCAGTAGTTGTTAAGGTAGGCTATATGTTAAACCATGTTAAAGCTATAACGGACTATAGGAGAGAACGCTTAACGTGATATTATTCACTTTATACGCAGAATAAGAGCTCGTTCTTTTGACAGTAGCAAGTGTTTATTATAAGTCAAATTTGACAGAAGATTGGTTTTCCCCGGTCGTTGTTAAGGTACGTTAAACCACGTTAATCTATTTCCTTATAATAGACTTCTATGGGGGAGAAAACGCTTAACGTGATATTATTCACTTCTTCTGTGGAATAAGGGTTCGTTCTTTTGACAGTAGTTAGTGTTTATTACAAGTAAGGTCTGACAGACATTTGGGTTTCCCTGGTCGGTGTTTAGGTACATTAAGCATTTTAGAATGTCCCACTTTTAAGTCGGAATGTGAAAACACCATGGACACTCGCGTTACTACAAAGATTTGTTGAATTTGTATTATTTGAGCTTTCCGACTTGAGTTCACGTGCATTTTCTCAGTCGGGAAATTATTTTTCACGTGTGGTGCCAGTGATAATGCTTCTTACATCCGTTTCGGAGAACCAGAGGACAAATATTTCAATTGATCGTTCAGGCATGGCACCAAAATCTGCGTTCTGATTCATTTCTAGTACATACCGGTTACATAGGTATCGGTGCCATTTTTGTCCCGGGTTTCGGTACCCAACCCTATACTGAAAAGTGTGTTTTGGATTTCTGGAACACTAGTTATGACATGTCTCAAAAATGACCAGAGAATGAAAAAATGTTTTTGCCTTTTGTGTACTGCCTTAATTGAGTTACTGCTAATGTAACTGCTGTATAGTAATGCTTCAGTAGTTTGTTGAAGATCATAACTTAAAGTGAAACAAATGCCAACTAAAATTAGATTTATGTCTCGCATAACATTTTGCTTAATTGTTTATCCAGACAAATCATAGTAAAACTGACAATTAGTGTCTAAACCGTTCAGATTTCTTGATTTTAAACCATTACGTCAAGCACTCATGAAAGGAGAAGGATGTACCCTGATGCAGACAAATACAAAAACAATATGCTCTGTGTTTTTCTATCTCGCTGGAGTTCTTGTGCAAATATTAGGCTGCTGTCAACAGGGATGGTAGGACAAATAGCCTAGTTTCCCACCATTACTATTAGTTGTTGCCCCCTGCGCTTACATTATCAGTGCAATCCATTCCATTTGTTCAGCTTAGTTTGATTCACCGTGTTAGGATTCTAAAAGATGAAATATGCCTTGTATATATTTCAGCCATGCATTATATATGAAGAAAAATGTGCCAGGGGCCGAAATCAGGAACAAGGTATGACAAATGCCGAAATGTATTTTTTTCCCTCTTTGATGTTTTGCAATAATTCAGTTGTTTAATAAAAGGTTTGTGTCGAAATAAAAAGACTACCAAGCTTTCAATGTCAACTACTGATGATTAGAGCTGTAATTTTCCTCACATTAAACACAAAAGGTTGGTAAAAGTCAGAACACTGATAAGTGAAACATAATCAACTATTCCCATCAGCACAAACATAGACTCTCTGCCAAAGATCCATCCCCAGACAAAATGCTCACACATCTCTACGTTTGCAACGGTGGAATAACAAAAAGTTGATATCCCCTTTGGACGGCACTCATTGAAGGTAATGAGCCTGACAGAAGTGGCTGCTTACCGAGCACGGTTTCTCATGATTACACTGACCCTTTGTTGCTCCATCTGACATCATTATCCCCCATCGCTATGGTCAAACTCCACAGTCACAGCTCCATGTGTGTCCGTATCACAGCGAAGCCCAAAACACTTTTCTCAACAATAGCAACAGCAAGCGTTAAAACAAAACCAAACACTCGATTTAAAACTAGATTATATTTAATCTACTTCAGATTTTGTCAACAAACGACTCACAAAGACATCAAATACACACTGGGAGATTTATTAAACGCAGTATGACAATGACTGCTTACTACAATAATGTGCTTTGCCAGAGGAACTTCTGCAACTTTGCAACATAAAACTACTGTAATCTACATAAATTATAGTATGCGGGTAAAAGTGACAAATCCTGTACAAATTTTACAATTTTGGTTTTGTGCTTGGGAAGAAGGAGAGTCATTAGAAGAAAAGTAGCTTCACTACTGGGGAAACAATGAGCTTGGATGTGAATGAACAACATGAAACACTTTCTGAAAACAAAATACTGTTTAAAAATATCCCAAATATTCAACAAATTACAGAAAGAGAAAATGCTCATTCTGTCTGTCTTAGCGACTATTTTCAGTGACTCAGATTTCAGAAGAATAATAAAGCGAAGTAAATGGTAAAACTATTTGTGCTACAAACCAGTGCATTTACCATTATGATAAATGAAAATAATATGATAAGAAATAGCAGATTGCAGAATTAAGCAGCATAACAGACGGTTTTTGTACAGCTAAACTGGACACGAAAGACACTGGAAGCCTGACACATTCAAGTTACAAATGGCCACAACCGCTCTTATGTTAAGATGAATAAAGAATGTAAAATTATATTCACTCAGAATCAGCATCTTGTCCCCTTTTGAACTTCACAATTCTCTGAGGTAACATCCTCACAATCCACTTCAGAAAGATTTTCCTGCTCATGTAGATTTGTGTCATATACCATATATGCAGCTTTCTATAGAAAAGGACAACAACATGGTCAACTGCAATAGCACAGGCCTCATGAGAGACAAATGTACTCTTTGGCCTTGCTCTCCCTCCTCCTCTTCCACATTCTTTCACTTGTACTCTTCGTCGAATCTGAAAACTGTCTACATTGTTTGGATCCAAAAGGCAATGAACTAATCCGTGACCTTTTTATATATGAGGACACTGAGGAACTATGCTCTGGTTGTGATGAAATAGTGAATGTGAACTGTGAATTTAAAAAAAATGAGCTGTAAGTAGTCCATGTGTCATATCTTTGAGGTAATTTATATTCTAGTGTACTCTGAAAGTTATCAAAGTTATCTTTTAGCAGATATATGCTTTTAAAAATGACAGACATTCTCCCTCCGGAACACTAAACAAAAACGCTGATGACTCGTCCTGCACTATAAATTTATGTCCAATCAAATGCTTTCTAGAGAAAGACCCTCCCCCTGATACCGCCTGCTACTGACTAGCATGTACGATTAAGGGATCTAAAATATGGTCATGCAGAATAAGGCGTTAATATGTGCTTTATTATAATAAACAGACAATATTCTAGTAACATAGTTAATAGATGCATATCTGAGAATTGGTCTTAAAAAATAAGGTGATATGAAATGTAAAGTATACACCGATGCAACTTATCTGTCTTTTTTCTCTCTCTTAACAATAGAGTTGTGAACCAAGTGCGACTTGCAGTTAGGTGTGACTTGTTTTCTAAAGAAATATCTGTATTGTAGTCATATACTCTTGTATACACAATGTAAATTAGGCCTTGCAGTATTTAAAACAACATTAGAGCAATATAGATTTGAGAGGTTTTGGGGGTAAAACTGGGCCATTTTGCTGTGACAGCTTGATGGCGAGGCTTGAAAAATGGAAGCACTATGTGCTGTTCCCAGAGTAGCGCTTTCATTCCACCAGGGTCGAAACAGCAATTTTTAAAGCCATCGCTTTATTTACAGTACAGTTGCAGAAGTTAAAGATGGTCAGAGAAATCTGCTGCACTGTCCATCAGACAAATAAGAGCACAGGCAGGTGTGTGCTGATAGAACGGCCACAAAATTGTTTTCTCTCTCTTTCTCTCCCCTTCGAGTGGGGAGTTACCTTTACAACTACAACAAAATGCTATAAACAGCTCCCTTATTTCAGTGGGATTTACTGTAATAAACAGTGCAGTATAACTCACACATGATATAACTTTAACAGCTTGGGAGAACATACAAAAGCATGTATATTCGTCAGAGGCTTTCAGTATTGGCTAGGCTGATCTGCGGGTATTAAGTTTTTTCATGAGTGTTAATAAACTCTAGAGTCGTCGCGTGGGCACCAATTGTTTTTTCTCCAGACATGCATTCAGAGATTCAGACAGTTTAGTGGTTTTATTTGGAAAGGGCTTGATGCCAGATTAAAAGCAGTAATGCTTTTGCAGAGTTTGTGCGTGTGTGAGCAAACCTGGTGCTTCCCTTGTTCATTAGGGAAGAAAAACAGAGTATACATCAACTTGACACAAACAGAAGTCTTGTGTTGTGGCATAATTAATCATATCCTGACACACTCTCACATTTAATGAGCAATCTAAGATTGTAAATAGCCGATCATGAAATGCTACTCAAAAATCCATATTGCAAAAATATATCACAAATGTCAAGTAAAATTATATGTAAACTTCCTCAAACTTCAAATTTCGGGATTTAACTTTTGTTTGGGCTATTTTTTAGATTTTGACGACGGCAGTCCTATGTATAACATATGTATACCAAATTAACTGTAATCATAAAAAAACAATGTTAAACTAAATGTGTTTTGGAGTAATTAAATGTGATATTTATTTATTCGCGGTCAAGTATTAATTAATTTAATGCACATATCTTTATTCCAAATTGGTATACATAAAGTGAAAAAATTTACATGTAATTTTTAATTAAACAATTTAATGAAATAATATTTTTTATTTAACCAGGTATTGTTCAGTTCAAGTGAATTATTAAGTGGAAATTGTTGTTTTTGCAAATAAATAAATAAATATATAAATTCATACATAAATAGTGCAGGCAGCTGAAATTAAATTAAATTAAATTGACAGCCCTTAAATGCACACATACAAAAAAAATATATAAATATTTTCCATCTAATACAGGGCTGTCCAAACTCAGTCCTGGAGGGCCGGTGTCCTGCAGAGTTTAGCTCCAACCCTAATTAAACACACCTGAACCAGCTAATCAAGCTCTTGCATAGAAACTTCCAATCAGGTGTGTTGAGGCAAGTTGGAGCTAAACTCTGCAGGACACCGGCCCTCCAGGACCGAGTTTGGACAGCCCTGATAATATGTATCAGTGAATTTATTTATTCATTTTTAAGATAAATTATTCTTATCAAATGTCAAATGTCAATTTAGATTAAATGACGCAGTTTGAGAAATAAAAATGTATTTGCATTCAACCGTAAATTTCATGATCAGTGATAGGGCACTCTATTAAAACAGTTGACATGGATACAAAGAATCAGATTTTGTATGGAAATTAATACAAAGAATTCATACAATTCTTTGGACGAACCAACAGCATCTCTGCTTCATGGTTCTAGTCTAACTGCACGTAAGAGAGAAGTAAATCGTAATTGTGAAGCGACTCTGAAGAATGGATTTTGTTGTCGTGAAGAGTTAGGATTAACTCGCCAGTTTAGGCAGACAGAATGATTGACACAAATCTGAAGACAATTCCCCGGGGTGAATCGTTGTGAGAGCGTGGAGGCAGAGGGGACAACAGTGTTTACTGGATTGTGCGCCTTGATAGATTTACTTTTGGAGTAATTAAATGTGATATTTATTTATTCGCGGTCAAGTATTAATTAATTTAATGCACATATCTTTATTCCAAATTGGTATACATAAAGTGAAAAAATTTACATGTAATTTTTAATTAAACAATTTAATGAAATAATATTTTTTATTTAACCAGGTATTGTTCAGTTCAAGTGAATTATTAAGTGGAAATTGTTGTTTTTGCAAATAAATAAATAAATATATAAATTCATACATAAATAGTGCAGGCAGCTGAAATTAAATTAAATTAAATTGACAGCCCTTAAATGCACACATACAAAAAAAATATATAAATATTTTCCATCTAATACAGGGCTGTCCAAACTCAGTCCTGGAGGGCCGGTGTCCTGCAGAGTTTAGCTCCAACCCTAATTAAACACACCTGAACCAGCTAATCAAGCTCTTGCATAGAAACTTCCAATCAGGTGTGTTGAGGCAAGTTGGAGCTAAACTCTGCAGGACACCGGCCCTCCAGGACCGAGTTTGGACAGCCCTGATAATATGTATCAGTGAATTTATTTATTCATTTTTAAGATAAATTATTCTTATCAAATGTCAAATGTCAATTTAGATTAAATGACGCAGTTTGAGAAATAAAAATGTATTTGCATTCAACCGTAAATTTCATGATCAGTGATAGGGCACTCTATTAAAACAGTTGACATGGATACAAAGAATCAGATTTTGTATGGAAATTAATACAAAGAATTCATACAATTCTTTGGACGAACCAACAGCATCTCTGCTTCATGGTTCTAGTCTAACTGCACGTAAGAGAGAAGTAAATCGTAATTGTGAAGCGACTCTGAAGAATGGATTTTGTTGTCGTGAAGAGTTAGGATTAACTCGCCAGTTTAGGCAGACAGAATGATTGACACAAATCTGAAGACAATTCCCCGGGGTGAATCGTTGTGAGAGCGTGGAGGCAGAGGGGACAACAGTGTTTACTGGATTGTGCGCCTTGATAGATTTACGGGTTTGAGAAGAGAAAGGGCTGAAAGCCATATAGCCGAATGAGATGCACATCCACTCAAGCCTCATAGACAACCTGCCAGCTATCATAGCATCCCCGACACTTGTCTGGTGGCATGACGAAAGCTTAAAGCCGCCTGCTCACAGGACCCGTGCAGATTCAGCAAAGGCTTCTTGAAATGCTGTCTGGGAAACCGAAGCAGTCTGGCCATATCTATGGGCAGTAATAGGAGACAGGTGTCATCGGAGAGATTGTCTTTACGATGAGTTGTTAAACTCAACCAAAGTGACCATTAAAGAACTCGTTTCACTCGGGAGTTTATATCTGCTGCCACATTATTAACTAAATAAATCCTCCCCGGTCGGACAGTGCTCTGCCAAACCTAGATGCAAAACAAATCTCTCAAACAAAGTAATATGCTTATAATTGGTAAGCATGTTACCAATGGGAATCTCAAACCAGTTACTCCGCCTGAGCTGTAAAATGAGTTCATATAATTAATCAATATTTTTCCTTAAACACATTAGTTGGATGTTCGTCTAACTTTTCTAAAACATTAATACTTACTAGTTTCAGATGGTTCCGAGAACATTCAACAGTAACTTTCCCACAATGTGTGCAAAATAATAAAATGGAACGTTCCCTGAATGATTTCTGGAACATTTATATAGCCAAGAATTTTTTTTTTTTTTTTAATTGATGTTTTAAATGTTCAAAATAACTTAGCAGGAACATTAGCAAAACATTCTTAGAAAATTGTTTTGTAAGCTAGGTCTATCTGTGTTAAAATTTGCATTTCAGTTTTTCAGTGGTAATGCCATTTTCTGATTTTTTTACTTTTGAAAAAAATGTCTTTTATTAATTTAATACAAAGTTCGGTCATGAAATGTCATGAAATCTAAATGGCACAGGCCAATAGGTTCTAACTCAATCAGACATAATCACATGATTATTGACATGGTGCAGATGATTGGTTTCTTTGCAGCCAATGAGCTCACTGCACAACATTCAAATACTTGGCTAGTGCTTGCTGTAGCAGTTGCAGTCTGCTTCAGAAACCCTCCACCTTCCCCAGCTCCACCTGTATAGATCTGCTATGTATGTTATATATTGGAGTTATTTCATATATGTTATATGTGCAGCAGCAGTATTTCTTACATGCCCACAGCAGCATGTTGTAGATGTATTGGCAGTAGCGAGTCTCGGAACTTGCTTGGCCGCAGCAGCAGAATAGCAGATTTATTCCACCAAGACCAAACACATTAACATTGTCACGTATATTACTATACTAAACTCTCTGAGAGATGTCATGACCAAAATGCAATGATTTTAATTCTAAATTGGTATACATAGCATGAAATAAATACAATTACAGTTGTCAATATTTTTCCAATCAATTCAACCCAAGTGAAATTAAATGTAAATGTAGTTAATCAAATGCAAAGAACTAAATAGTGCAGCTACAGATGGAATTACATTAAATTCTTCTACCAAACCTAGATGCAAAACAAATCCCACAAAGTAATATCCAGCACGTAACCAATGAGAATCCCAAACCAGTAACTCAGTCTGAGGTTTTATTGGCTGTAAAATGAGGCCATATGGAGGGCCGGTTATTCAAACGTGTTATGATGTACATTTGCGACATGTTTTTGCTCAAATAACTCAGATAAAAGCTGTATTCTTACATTGTACAGCTTGAGGGGAAAGGAAGAGAGACAGCAATCGACAAGACAACACAAACATCATCAACGGGCCTCTGGAGAACCGAGGCCACCCCCCTCCCTCCGGGTGCTGCCGCTGCGTCTCCAAGACTCACTCCCAGCAAATAAAAATGTCTTGGACTGCAACCACATTAACAGGGATGGAGGGGACCGATATTAGACACATAAAAAGAATGAACCACCCTAGAGCAAGCTGCAGCAGGTGGGGAGTGGCAGACCATAAGCATGAAACTTGGTGCAAACAGTGTTTTGGCAGGCGTCGGAGCAGAGGGAGCAGGGGTTGGACTCTGTGCAAAACACCTCGGAGGAGGCAGAGATGGGCACAAAGAGAGAAACGACTGCATCCGTGAACTTTTTCAGCAGATCTTCCATGTATCGATGTATTGACGTCTTTGTGTGGTGCATGGGCGTTGGCGGCCAACACTATTAACTCAGTGAAAGCTACAAATAGCAGAGCAATTGACGAGACGATAAACAGATGCACTCATGCAGAGCACACAAAATGGCTGCTCTGTATCTCAAACCATTATTTTCACAACAACAACTGGGTAATTATGGAGGTAATGCTAGAAACCACATAGCTTGTGTTGGTCAGTTTTAGACCTTTTATTTACAAAAATTCATGTAAATGAATTATTTATTTTTAACTTCATGGCAATGTCCCTTCACATATTATTAAATCTAGCTACACTAACTTCTAAACAGCCAGATCAGATCATTCAGTTAATCCAACAAAGGTTCAAGGTTTGGCTGGTTAGCCCTGCTGGTAGATGTTGTAACTACGCCATCAAGCTGTAAATATCTTTGTACATTAATGTCCATTCAGATGTACTATACTGTTCAAAAGTTTGGGGTCAGTAAGATTTTATTTTTTATTAATATTATTTCTATATATAGTTTTATTCATATAATATTTAAGACATTTATAATATGACCAAAATATTTATATTTTTAAATAAATGCTATTTTTTTGGGGAATTTCTATTAAAGAATCCTAAAATTATAGTTTTCACGAAACATTTTGCATTTGCATGTTCACAGTTCTCTTGGTTAATGGTCACATGACATGCAGGTAAACCAAAAATAAAAAAATAAAATATATATATA
>NW_015506135.1:67429-102503 GCF_001515645.1 Sinocyclocheilus grahami
ATATATATATATATATATATATATATATATATATATATATATATATATATATTAGTAAGGGTTATATTTTGATTGTTATTTTAAAATTATTTATTTAAATTTAAAATTTTTATGATTTAATTAATTATTAGTTTTTCATTAAACTCACAATCTCCCTGCAGTTCCTTTACGAACCCCAGTTTGGGAAATCTTGACGTAATGTTTAATGCACTTTATTTTATTAATAACAATGAATGGAATATTTTTTTTCTCTCTTTGTAATTCTATATCAATATGGTACATGATTAGCCTATTTAAATCAATGTAACAAACTTGTTAGGTCAAATGTAATCAAAAAGTTGTCTAATTATATTACCTAAAATGTGTAATGTAATGGATTACTTTTACTAACTACGATTTTTGTCATGCAAGTTGGAATCAGTAATGGACTACAAATTTGTAAGATATATATATATTAGTGCTGTCAAACGATCGCATCTAAAATAAAAGTTTTTGTTTGCATAAAATATGTGTGTGTACTGTGTATATTTATTATGTCTATATAAATACACACACGTGCATGTATATATTTCAGAAAAAAAATTATGTTTGTTTATTAAATATATTTATGATATAAATTATATGAATATAAATAGACATGTAAATATTTTCAAAATATATACTGTATGTGTGTGTATTTATATATGTATAATAAATATACACAAAACACACACATATATTATGCAAACAAAAACCTTTATTTTGTATGCGATTAATCATTTGACAGGACTAATATACAGTGGGTACGGAAAGTATTCAGACCCCCTTAAATTTTTCACTCTTTGTTATATTGCAGCCATTTGCTAAAATCATTGAGAACTGTTTTAAGGTGCAAGGCCCGACTGACTTGCACAGCAAAAAAAGCAGCTTGCAGACAAAGAGATGAGAGCGCCATGAAATTTTTGACTCTTATCACATGAGTTCTCCTCCCTTCACCCTCCCCATCCTCGTGCTCAGGTGTACATTCAGTAACGTTTTGTTATTCCCTTCGGAGCAGCAAGCCAGAGAATATGTCATTGTTCATCGTTAAATGACACTTGACTTCTGCCACAGTGTAGTTTGCCTCGTCTACTTTATTAATATTTTGTCAGGTAGTGGCCGCCCTTCTTTCATATTGCCTTTTTGTCAAGCGCAACAACAGACACCCGCATTCCTGGAAATGAGTTATGCAAATAGAACGCTGCAACACACCGATACGTGGACGGCACCCGTGAACATGTCGCGTGTAGCAATAAAGAGCGGCTGACAAAGAGAAAGGGTCAGCCGTCGCTATTGCCTGAGCTGAAAAAGAATGTGCGAGTGAATCATGCCTCTCCTCCATTCCTCCCCTAAAGATGGTAATCTACTGTAAATCAATAAGCACCCATACCGGCTACACGTCTCCACGCTGACACAGCTTAATTACCGGCCAGGTCCGGTCTTAAATCACACCGCATGAGATCAAATAAATAATGACCGGTTTAAGTGCCGCTGTCCAGGGTTCTCTGTCAAAATTGGCAAGTGCAAATGAGTTGCAAATTTATGGAGATACAACAAGCTCTGGAGGAACATCCTGCATTGGGGTTGACAAATTGAAAAGGGGGGAATGCTCAGGAACCATGTTTCTTGCTGCCAAATAAGACCGTTAATCTGCAGACTCTCTCGGGCTGCTTAATTTCCTATAAAACCTATAAAACCATATTTTTTTTGCACTCACACTCCTCTGAGTTTAATTTCGAGATCTCAGATGACAGCCAATACAACAGGCTGTGTTTTCCCTCAGCAGTCCGATAGCTTTCCCTCAACGTGCAATAAAAACGGTATTTATGAAGGAGAATTCAAGGAGTTGCACTCTGTCTGTCTCTCCGGGATGGCTTCATGCATCTGGCACCATAAAGTGGAATATGGACTATTTCCTGGGAGAAGATTTTAAGTTCATGTCCATACCCTCTTCTTCACGTCTGGTGTGTTTTAGGAGCGATTACTGGGAATTTATAAAACACTCTTAAATCTGCGTTCCACCATGATAGAACGCCTGTTGACAACTTGATTTAGATTTTTTGCTCCAATGGATCCTGAGCATGAAGTTTGTCAAGCAGGCTGCAAACTCAATTTGCAGAACTCTTCATTGATTTTTTTTTGCTCCACACATTGGGAAATGATTTGTGGGCACTTCAGTTGCTTTAAAAAAGGAGTTTAGATATTGTTTTTCAAGGAGTTGCACTAGTGTTTCTGCTGCTGAAAGCTTTATTGGGTCATTGTGTTGTCTCTCTAGTGGACATTTAAGTAGCACGTGCTGTACTGAAAAGGGAGTGAACCTGTATAGTAATAAAACATTGCTGGTACTCCCATTTCAGACTGCCACCAGTGAATGTTACACCCTGTTGTAGACCTTAAGCTGAACAGTTATTCACAGTTTTGACAGCAGTGGAGAGTGGGGTAAACTATGCCACTGTTTACTGAAGTTATACTTTAGTTAAAAATAAATGAGACAGAGATAAAATACAGATAAACTTATGTTCACAGAGGCTGCATTCATTTGATCAAAATACAGTTAAACAGTAATATTATGAAATATTATTACAATTTTAAAATAATTGTGTTCTATTTTAATATATTTTAAAATGCAATTTGTTCCTGTGATGCAAAGCTGAATTTTCAGCATCATTACTCTTCATAAGTCTTCAGTGTCACATGCTCCTTCAGAAATCATTCTAATATGCTGATTTGAAAAAATGCTCAAGAAACATTTCAGGATTCTTAGATGAATAGAAAGTTTATTTGATTTGTGTGTGTGTGTGTGTGTGTGTGTGTGTGTGTGTGTGTGTGTGTGTGTGTGTGTGTGTGGCTATGTAGAAGTCTTTACTGACATTTTTATCGATTTAATGTGTTCTTGTTGAATAAAGGTAATAATTCAAAAAAATAAAAATAAAAATTATTGCCAACCCCAAACTTTTGAATAGTAGTGTAGTTCAGGTAAACACATAAAGCAAATATATATTAACAATTCACTATGCATTGTCCTATTAAAAATGCTTATTTTGCAAAACTTCACGTTTTCTTCAATATTCTTAAAAATATTTCCATATGTAAAAATATAGCTTGACAAAGGTTTAATATTCAGAGTAATTTAATGTAGGGAAATAAATAAAAGTGAAATTCTTGATCAAAAATATTTACTGGTACAGAAAGATTTGCAAGACTGTAGTTGCTTTTTCAGGACAAAACTTCTAATCCTTGGAATAATCCTTGATATGTGTGTTAAAATGATGGGTTTCTTTTTGTCAGTGCCCTCTCACATTTTTTTATGAATCCATTTTCAAAATGTTCAGTGTGATCAATGTCTTGGTATTTCCTTGATTTGGATCCAAAGCATCCTGATCACAGTCGATTAGTAATGTACACATCTTTCCTTGCTCTCCCGTACCTGTAATTAGTAGTCATGCATATGCTCTGACTGACACTGACAGTCAACACCTGAACACATGGACTCTGGAGGAGCTGTGTTTAAAAAATCATTTGTGGTAGCTAAAGTGACAAAGGAAACTTGCTAAGGGATACAATGATTCATCTTCCTCCTGAAGACAGAAGGACTGAACAGCTGTTTCCTCTCAGGAGGCTGGAGCCCGGAGCCCCATGCGGAAATCGCACGGCTTTTTGTATGCTTAATCACAAACAGTAAGACCAGTAATCCACTGTCAGCGGACAAATGACCCCAGCCCCAGAGAAGTGCAATTACTGCTGCACCCACTGCAACTCTTCTCACCTAAAACACTTGAACTGAATTTAAAAATGCAGTCATTGCTCTCCACTCGCTATTCTTTTCATGCCAACTTTCCATCGGCCCGTCATACATAACAATAATGAAACACTTGCTGTGGGGTATTATCCAGCAGACACAAATAAAGTGTACCAAAAGTCATTTCATCTGCCCTGTGGGTCATTAAAATCGCCTAAGGAAATGCTTCTGCCGTGCCCTCATTTATCCGTTAATCCGCTTTAATTAATTCCCTTTCATTTACCTTGGTTAGCAGGAATCAATAGCACAGGTTGCACTTAATTTGACAAATGTTCTTTCTCTTAATCCCACAGTGCTTTAATGGATTTCTGGGGGTCTTTCCTTAAAGTGTGCTGCGTTCTTAATGAGTTGGGCCATCGATCCACCCAAACTTCCCAAAATTTGCTAGCCCCTCATTTTACTGCTATGGGCATAATCATAGGGATGGTAGGAACTCGGCCAACTTCAGAAAATAGAAAATTTCCCAAACAAACCCTTAGTCAGGGAGCAAGATATTTAATTTTTCAGAGGAATGAAAGTGCACTGTAAAAAAAATAAAAAAATGTATAAAGTTTTTTCAAACTGACAAAAAAAAAAAAAAAACTTTCAGTAATCAAAAACTCCATAGAACGCTTTTAAAAGTTGAGAAAAAGATATGATCTAGGACTAGGGTGACCATATGTGCCATTTATACAGGGCAAGTCCTGGCTATTATTTTTATATCGCCTAAAACATCCAAAGTAGTCTGACCAATAACATGCAGGTATTGTACATAATCAACCAATCGTGGCGCATGAGAAGGTGAGAATTATCAAAGCGATGCAAATACGCGCACGTGTTTGTTCGTTCGTTCGACTTGAAGCTGCGCACCGATCATAGTATGACACCAAAGTACCTCAAGAGCGATTTGAAAGCATAATAGCCGTCTGCTCTGCTTTCTACAGCTCTCGTGAAATAATGTCAAACAACGATCAATCTGCACAGTGCTAACAGCCAAAACCTGGATATTTTAGGCAAAATAGAAATCCTGGCAAGGGTGCGTCCCGTAAAAATGGCCCATATGGTCACCCTATCTAAGACCTTTATACAGTGCATGCCATTGTAAAGATCCAAGTCCAACCCTCACAGCCTTATTTTCATTTGTGTTCAATTCAATACGGTATCTAAACTGAGGTCCAAAGAGATTGTGCTACAAGAGCCTGATAAACAAACTTTCTTCATTGGCATTGATTGTTCCCCAGCAGGCACAGGCAGTATAACATCAGGTTGACATTGGATATGACGTAGGACAGACGTTGCATTTTGGTTGAGAATGAAAATCAGGTTGACGTCAGTATTTGACGACAACTTGACATTGACTTAACATTGGATTTTGGTTGCACAACCTAAAAACAAACAAATATCAACATCAGCTGACGTTGATATTGGACATCAAATTAACATTGACATTAGACGTTGAATTGACTCTGAATTTTGGTCACCCGATGTTGCAACCCGAAATTTAACCAAATATCAACGTCTTATGGCATTGTGTGCCTGCTGGGTTCCATTAAGAATATTTAGTATCCATGGAACCTTTTTCATCTCACAAATGGTTCTTTATAGTGGAAAAGTGTTCTTTAGATTATTAAAAGGTTCTTCACACACACGTTGAAGATCTCTTCACTGAAAGGTTCTTTGAGGAACCCAAAATGGTTCTTTTATGGCATCGCAACAAAAAAACCCAAGCTTTTGGAAGGCTTTAAGTGTGTGAGCAGTTCGCCATGACTGAAAAAAAAAGTCATATTTAATATGGTGGGGCAGAAAATGGCATATAAAATGAGACTTGTGATTTTGTCTATATTACCAGCCTTTCGCTCAATGACATTTTCTTAACACCAACATTTTGCATATGATCATCAAGGTCCTGTGACTCACTGATTTAATTACTAAAAATGATAATCTTAGGGTTGTCCTCTGCCTCCTTACAATATGTCTCTACGGACTTTCAAACCAAACCTACACTCTTAGGCATCATCTTGCATTCTTTCTCTTGGAACAAAGAAACACCTGCACCTTAAACGCACCTTTTTCTCATATTAATATACAGCAAAAGTTTCATAGCCGTGGGTGTACAGATCAAAAGTGTGGAATGTGGTTCCTTGAAAGTCAAGAGTATTATAGTTAATATTCTATATTTGTTATTCTAATTTTAACATTGCATTGTGCTGCTTAATATTTTTGTGAAAACTTTTTTTCCCAAATTGTATTTGATGAATTGGAAAGTATAAAAGAACATTTATTTGTGTAACGAATCAGCTCATGGGAAATATGAATAATTAATCATAACTAGTTATAATTAATTATGAATATTTTAGATCCGCTGTAGATATAGACCTCTCAGGGTCAACTGTCTTGTCAATTCTAAAAATATGCATTTTTGTAATAAGTTAAAAGCGTCTACTGTCACTGACCCCATTTCCCTTTTCAATTATTATTTTGGGGGGAAACTATATTAATTATTAATAAATAATTAGTATTATTAATAACTATTAGCTTGTGTGTTGGTGTTGTCCTCATCCTCTAAAATTGTCTACAAAACTATACAAACTAACGCAAACCACATTCAATAATACAGGCTAAAAACATAACGTGTTGCAGGTACTTTACAATCTACATCGAAAATAAAAGCAGCTGAGTTAAAGAGCTGCTAAACGTGTTGTTTGGCTCTTGACGTAACTTGCCCTTTTCATAACAAGAGAAAAAGCCCCTTTTTGCTTGTGTGTTTCAAGTAGAAGGAAACCTTTGATTGTACATGCTCAATGCTCAGTCATACATGGTTTTCTCAAGACTTAAAAAGCCAGTCCCAAAGGTTTCAATTAGGAAAGCGTGAGGCATCCTAGTGTATTCAGTCTAATAGTAAGGACTGATCTCCTGAGTGTTGGATAAGGGCATTGCTGGTAGTATTACTCTCTCTCTAACTCGGGTTAATTGGGTTCATCTCAGCTTTTGCCAAAGAGAACAGAGAGAGAGCAGGAAAAATCCCCTTATTGTTGGCTGAAGTTGTTATCCAAGTGTGGAATTCAAATGTGTATTTGTCAGTTCCAGATGCATGCCTTAATATTCCATGTAGGTTCAAAGCAGTGTCAGATACTCAACCCTGAGAGTAGGGCTGCTTGTTGAAGGCCCTTCTTGACCATTTTCGGACTTCATTATTTCTCTGTGTGAGTACACAGAAGCAGGGGCTTAGCCGAGCACAGACCCTTAAGGAATGCCATTTTAAAACCCAACAGAGCAATGTCTTAAAGTTTTTACAAGATTTCAAAGTATCAGCCTATCCCTAGTCATGTGTTGTTGCAAAATTTTACAGCTGTCCAGGAGTCTACCCAGAAGCCCTTTAGGTATTCTAGGAACTTGTTTAAGCATAGTAATCCATGTGACCCAGCCCTACAAATTACCATAATTTGATGTAAAAGCAACTACTGTACAGTACATGGACCATCAATCTGAAGTTATTTTCTGCCACAACCAATACAAAGCAGGAACAGGTGGATGGGCAGAAATACAGAGAAACATTTCATATTTATTAGTGGAATAATAAACAGTTTGGTGTGCTGAAGCCTGAAATGTGGTGTGCTCAAATCATAAAAGCATCTGCATGCAGCACTCCACAAACATTGGTAATCTCTCAAAATCATTTCAAAACATATAGTCTGAAATAACCATGTCCAAAGTCTGACTCTGAGCTATGGAAATCCAGATTTATCTTTTTGCAAGGATGGCTCATATTACAGCCAGTTGCACCTCAGCTTCAGCGCACCCACTGAAGGCACACTGACACTTCATTCATATTTTACACCTCATTCAGCAACCTGGTAATCACACAGGAATTTGCACCTGGTTGCCCTCATAAAAAGGCAATTAAAGCTCAGCTGAGTTTATTTTTAATATTACTATAATTGCAGCAAACAATGACATGCTGATATTGAGCAAATAATGAAATTCCATTGATCACTTATCAAGACACATGACTATGTTACATCTTGCACTTTATTAATGCCTTATAAAAGTGTGTACTATTTAGGGGTGCTCAGTTTATTGCTTTAAAAAGAAGTTGTGATGTAACGGGTAAGTATCGACAGATTTTTTCTTCTGTATTGTGATGAACAATCTGAGTGTAATATATTATTGAAAAACAAGAAATGTGGGGTGGGACTTGGTTCTGTGCTTCAGTTGTTGATTGGATTTTGCAAAGTAAGCACTGAACTCAAAAATGAAGGCAGATGAACACACGCTTGCAGGGGTGGATTTAAGCAGATTAAATGATTTTGAAAATAGAAAAGGTGAATTTTCATTTCATGCTGACTTTTAGCCCAGTTGAGTTAAAACGTTAATACTGTAGATGGTTTAAATATAAGATTAGCTCAATCATGACAAAGGAAAATCTCATTTAAAAAAAAAGGAAGAAAAAAGTGCAACATTTGTGTACTGTTTGTGTTCATACAGGTTTAATTTGGTTGGTTTTGAAAGACCCATTTCTTTTTTATGCAAAAGTAACCATCAATTTAAAAAATAACATTTTCTTATGTGCCACAAATACATACACGCACAAACACACACCCAATATGAATACAAAATATATATTATAATATTATTTTTAAAAAGCAGCTTGTATATGATGGCATTTCACTGGCAGTCATACGTTTTTGAAACATTAAGCTATTAATTTTTGTTAACTTTTTTTTTTCAAATAAGTAATCATATATTATGCCAATTTTCAGGAATTTCACACATTTAATGAAACTACTTTATTCATTATGATTTTAGTACAGCTGTATCACCTTCATTTTCTTTTTATTAAACACATGTTTATGATATGCTGTATGTATATTCAAGTAATTGTGTGTATGAATTGAATCGATAATGTATTTATTGCATTATAATATGTAATGAAAACTACCATAATAAAATTCAATGGTTTTATTTTTGGGTGGATCCCTTTATCCCTTTAATACTACAACTGCTTGCAAAAGCCACTCAAAAAAAGGGCCAACACATCAAATTACATTCTATACAGAGAAACCTAAAAACATCTCCTTATAGAAGTGTTGTTGTTTTTACCTCGAGGTGCCACGTGAAATGACACTGGCAATGTTAAGCATATGGTGTTTACCATCGGAAGGGAATACAAGAGTGAGCGATGGTAGTTATTTTGGTGATAGCACAGCGATATTTATTCAAGCCTTAGGAATCCCTTGTTAGATAGACGAACCACGAGTGAGAAGCATACCACAGAATCCAAGACTTCGCACAAAGCACAGAGGCAGACAACATCATCCATGTTAAAACAGAAGTCAAATGCAAATCAAAGGAACGACATCTCGACAGGTAGATTACCGCATGGATCACAGAAAACAAACAGCCGCTTTCACAACCAAATGAATGACTTGACTTCCATCTTGAATGCATTCTCTTGATTAGTATGGGGCAGAGGCTGTTAGGGTTTTTGGCAGGGGCTGAATTAAATGTAGATGGGAGGGTGTCGAGATGCTCCAGTCTGAATAACTGCAGACGCCAAAAAGAGGCAGGCAGAGAGGGAGGCATATAATCTAAGTCATTATCAGACCTAAATGGACAGAATGTGCAACCATCTCAAACGAACAAAGTGATTTCACAGATCGCTGGTGCCCTTTTCTGGGGATGGCAAATAAATGGCGCCACTATATATTTTTTTCCCCCCACTGTGTAAGATATCCGTAGTGCAGTTATACAGAGAGCAGTGACCTCCCATCAGGGCAACCCAATCATCTCACACCGCACCTAAATGGAGTTCAGTGATGGAGGTTGTACTGATGAAATACTGAGTGTAGCTTTCTTTATCAATAAAGGGATCGTCCTGTAGGGTGACGGTACGGCTGATAATAGGATGTGCATCTAGTGTTCAGTGCATCAACAAACTCGGCTGAAGATATAATGACTTTAGATGAGGTCAGGTTGCGAGGTTATGGGAATAGTTCACATGAAAAAAAATTGTTCATGTTATTCCAAACCCATATGACTTTGTTTATTCCGTGGAACAACACAAAAGGAGAATTTTTTAATAATGTGCCGGCTGCTCTTTTCCATGCAGATACAAAAGCATAATAAAATGAGTACATATGAATAATGCATTCCTGGTATACAGCCTTGTATGGCTGAAATCATGTTACAAAGTCATTATTTACTCATAATCAATCCCTCCAGTGGGCCTTGAGCCAAACCGATTCGTTGAATCAGTCTGATTTGTGAACGAATCATTCTGTTTTCTAACCTGGATCAACAGATTCACTGAAAAAAAAATAAAAAATCTTACTCAAAAGATGATTTTGTTCACAAATCAGAAAGACATTGCAACATCTGAACACCGTGGAACAACATTAGGGTTCAGTAAATTATACAACATGTTCATTTTGTTGGTGAACATCAACAAATATCAACTTATAATTATATTATTTTTCCCATTAGCCCACTACAGTAAACTAGTTAAACCCACCTTTGACACAAACAGATTTTAACTCCAGAGTAGATCATATAACTATCTTTTCCTTCAATATCCTGGAGGCTACATTTTTCGGTGTACAGTAATATAGAGTATTAAAAATAAATTGGTTATAGCTTTATCAAAAATAGAAGTTAAAACCTGAACGGTTCATACTGAGGAGACTTTTGTCCACATACTGTGCATGAATTAGAATATTATGAACAAGAATTATATGTTTCTGTCTGATATTGCACAATAAAAAAAAAAGATATTAGTACACGGATGTCTGAAGGCATTTCTACTAGTATTATCACTGCCGGTAATTACAGACTCTGATTGTAAAGAAACATCAAACCAGCCCACCTTATTATAAAGCATTAATGAGTATTCACAGTCATATCTAATTCAGCTGATTATATTATCACAGATATGAATGTTAATGAGAACAAATTTAATTTGCTACTACACCACATCTAATCTGCCATGATTAAGCTTTATTATAATGTAAAATGAGCACAGACGATCATATATAATATTTTCCAGGGCAAATTAAATATTTTCTTTTGTAAATAAATTGGCAATACATTTTGCCTTATGTTTCAAATTGGGAACGTCCTTCAAAACATATGGTCACGATTAATGATGATATTGGGTCACTTTGTATTGGTTTCAAGCGAATAAAGGGTTATGCAGTCATTCGCTTCGCTTTTGTGTTTCTTTGCACTAAGTATTGATTTTTTTCCTGACATCATTTTTTAAAGTGGTTTCTGATCCCCTTTTGTCTTTAGAGCCTCGTGCCTCAAAGCTTTCAAAAACTGCCAAATGCTTTGAACTTTTTTCTAGGTAGAGTCTGACATGTCTGCAATGGCAAAACAAAATGTCCATGTAGAATTCCACACCTTCAACAGATGCTTCCAATGGCGGATGATTCATTGATTGGGTCCGAACATCTATC
Organism: Sinocyclocheilus grahami; assembly: GCF_001515645.1. Taxonomy (NCBI): domain Eukaryota; kingdom Metazoa; phylum Chordata; class Actinopteri; order Cypriniformes; family Cyprinidae; genus Sinocyclocheilus; species Sinocyclocheilus grahami. The sequence continues at coordinate 78,680 of NW_015506135.1, forward strand.
ATTATCCAAGACGTGAACCCCTTTTAGCCTAAACATGAAAACATAAAGAAAGGTTAAATTTGTGAAAATGTACTTGATAAGAATGACAGACAAATCACTTTGGAGCAACAAACCCTTCACTAGTGATCATACTTATCTCTGATGTCAAAGGCAGGAAACAGGGGAAATTTATATTATAATATATTACATTATGCTACAGGGCTGTTGAATGCTTGAATCTGATTGGTTGACGAACACACTAACAAGGTGTGCAATTGTTTTCAGGGAAACGTATGGCGAAAAAATGTACATACGCAGTAGTTCCAGGCAGATCTTGTCTGCATTACATGTCCATATCACTTTGCCAAATTATTTCAGTTATTTCAACAGTCCTTACAACCTGGAGTTAGCAACAGAGGCATTGGATGAGATGTGTAAGAAATTAATTATACTCACAAGAGTGATTTAAGGGCAAAAACCTGATCAATGTCTTTACAACATCTGAACAATGTCTTGGTAAACGTAGTATAATATATTATATTGTTACATTATACCATATTTTATTTTATTTGAATATTTCACACTTTTAAGAGCCTCCAAAAAATTGTCACTAATAAAACATCTATAATAAACTGTATATAGCCTACTGTATCACAATTGACATGCAAAATTCTAAGGCCTCTAAATTATCAATATGATCAAAATTTGAAAACCTGTTGCACACAATGTACCACATGCATTTTGTCATCTGATTGACAGTTTATACTTTATTACAATCAAGTTCGTAATTTTTTAGTCTTTCAGTCTAATTGAACAAATGTCAATCTTCAGGTCATAGTTCACATCTTTTCGCTGTGAAATCTTTAATGGCATTATAAAGTACAGTAAACGTATAAGAATAAATTCTATCTTGTTAGTAATATTCTATATGAACACTCACTGGACTGAAGCAACTTAGGTTTACTTGATTATCCATAATTTTTATAAAAATCATGTTAAAATGTATCAAATATTACACATCTGTCACGAATTTGGTCCATGGACTTCCGTTTATTCACCACCAGAGGTCACCCTTTCCATTACATTGACTCTCGCACAACACAAACTGTTGCATAGCACCCTGGACTACATATCCCATCATTCTTTGCACGATTTGCACACTGCACTGATTGCACTCATTGCACACAGCTGTTTCTAATCACCTCACTCACTATACAACACCCACTCAAACCACCATTCTCGGCTGAGTATTGTTTAGCCTGTACCCCATTCCGAGTCTCTGTTTTCCTTGTTTTGCCTTGCCTGTTTTTGCGGTTTCTGATCTTTGCCTGTTTTCCTGGATTTTCTCTCTCGTCTCTCCCCTGTGATTCTGTCTGCCGATCGGTGACCTACGCTAGCCCTAGGACTATTCTTGTGTTTTTGCCCGCCATATACCAGTTTGCCATTCTTCGACCCTGCCTGTTATACCACAGCTCTTGAATAAAAGCTTGCAGATGGATCCACACGTCTCACGTCTCGTCAGCCCCATCACAACATCAGGCTACTGAGGCATGTTTATTTGTTCATCTCTCAATCATCACTGTATTGCATTGAATTATATATTTTATGATCATGCATTTTGAGCAGTCAGTTCCGACTATTATTCCATATGTCAGACTTTACAGGGTTAAATTCAAGAGTAATTTAATTTATTTAAAATCCACAGCTAATTCCAATGTCAACTGAGAAAGATGCTTTTCTCCCATATAATGTAGTTCTGTTATATACCAGTAAAGACTGACTGCCAAAGCTTGACCCATAGAGTGAGAGCTATAGATAAGTATTTCTCAAATACACTAAATCTCAAAGTAAAAAAAAAAAAAAAGAGAGAGAGAGCAGGAAGTTGATCAGCAGGCCGTAAATGCCCAATGATGTAATGTCTGTGGTCCAGCAACGGCATCGTTAAACGTCTGCAGTGCACGATGAGTCATACCAGTTGAGCATTTAAAGAGCAGACTAATGCCATGCAAATGAGTAGGTAAGTCTAATGATAAAAAATGGGTTTTTCTATAAGAAATGACCCAAGGCACATGCGCGCCTTCTTTTTCCGGTGCCCGAGTGTCGCTTCAGTCCTCATTTTCCTGCAGCATTACTGGAAATGATTGGATTAGCCATACACATTTCATCTCCAGCGTGTTCACATTCCACCGCAATTAGTCATTCTGAACAGACAGGCAGCAGAATAAAGCCACTGAGCCACAGTCATCACAGCCACTCTTATCACACGAGTCACACCAGTTAGGAGAAATTTACAGGGCTGGAGGTCCTGCTTAGCCTCAGAATAAATGGAAGACAAAAGGTTTTAGTTGTCATGACAATTAGACGGAGTCTCAGAGCTGAGTAGGTTTTGATTGCCTGAAGTTATTAGCTGGCGGTAATTAAGTTTGCATTATTCTCTCCCGACAGCAGTTTTGCTTCAACACTAGTCTGTCCTCTGCAAGCACAGCCAATGCATGGACCAAATCCCCTTCTGCACAATGGCACAATCTGATTTATTTATTTTTTTATTCATCTGACCCTTTTCATCCTGGAAAAAACAGGCACTTTAAATAAATCCAGCAATAAATGTTTGATGTGAAGAAAACTAGATGGAAAAGGTCAAGTCGTGTTCAATAGCATGACCTGAAACTGAAAATGTTTGACATTCATTGACCATAAAACTACTTTGATATTTTTGTTTTTGCCATGTCTGTTCCAGAATAGTGCACTTGCTGTTCCCCAGTGTGCATTATGGAAAATAGAGTAAGTATGTTGTAGTGTCTGTCCCCTTTTCTGCTGGGAATATTTGTGTGCATGATGGGTATTGTAGCTCCAGGGAGTGTGCGTCATGTTTATCAATAATGTATGGATCACAACTTTTTTGTGCTCCACAGAAGAAAGTCATACAGGTTTGGAAAGACATGAGCATGAATAAATAGTGACAGTATTTTCATTTTTGGGTGAACTATCCCTTTATGCCTTGATATTTATGCTGGTGATGAAAATAAATCAAAGTGCTTAAGTGGAATCCAGCTGTACTTTCTTTGCTGTTGAAGTCTATTTCTATCATAATTGAAACATGCAGGTATTTGATACATGTGCAATTGTGACTTCTGGAGACATACTCCACATGAAAAGCCACATGAAAGGCCGGAAAAGCATTGTTTTTCTAGTGATGTTTAAGCTTTAAATGAGAAGAATAACATAAAATAAAATAATTTACATTCTCTGCATCTTATTCTTATTTATATGCAAGTCTTATTTCATGTTGCTCAAATACAAGTGTTTATTTCATTTAGATTTTTTGTACTGGAAAATAAGGCAAAATACAAACTAAGACAAGTTAGCAAAAAGTAAAAAAATAATGTTTTCCATAAAATTATGTAATATAGTTATAGTTACTATTTATAACAAGTTACAAGATACTGCTGGTGATGGAAATAAATCAAGAGCGCTTCAGAGGAAAACAGATAAGCTAATTTTGTTCTTTAATTCTATTTTTGTCAAACTTGGAATGTTGGGGTTTGTGATTCTTGTATAAATATTCTTATGCCACATGAAAAAGTCAGGAAATGCATTTTTCTAACACTATTAGCATTTTCTGGCTTTAAATCTAAATCTAGCAAAGTCTACTGAGGTTCATGCTTAAAACAAGAAAAATACCAGTGGCATTAGGAAACATAGACACACACACACACAGAGATAACTTTACATTAAACAAATGTATTATAATCAATTACCATTTATAATGAGTTACAGGATATTGTAATGCATCCCCAACACTGTTCTCACACAACATTTTGCTACAATAAAAAAAAAAGATATATGTCAGCTCTGATAACACAAGAAGCATTATACTGGACATTCAGAACCATATTTCTGACTTAAAATCTTACTTATTCTTTTTCCATATTTCTATATTCTCTCTTCATGCCAATAAAGGCAGCAGAACAAACCTTGCTCTCAAGAACACCGCAACGCAGAAAGGCAGCACTTGTCTGCACTTGTAACAACAGCCACCTCCAAAGTCTGCCTTTCCCTGAAGCAGCAGCAAGCAAGGTGGTTTTTTAGGGATACTTTGTGCTTTCACAAGACAGGGCGACTTCAGCTGGAGAGCTTACCAGTCACACGCTCGCCTCTAGGAGAGCGTCGGCCCCCAGGTAGAGTCATGCAGGTGGGAACAGAATGTGTCAGTGCCTAGATCATACTAATGCAGCCACCCTATGTCCTCTCATTCCTCTGAGGGCGCAAAGCAATACTCGTCTGCAGCATACAAAGAGCGTCGCAGGATAACAGAATGAAGTCTTCTGGTGCAAATCACACTAAGACGACACATCGGTGCCTCCACACACTTGTAGCAATACAAGGTTTCCTTCAATCAAAAGCACAATTCCACTGCTGGATAGACAGCAGTTAATTCACAAAGTCAAAACGTCAACAGGTGACCCCAAAACACCTCCATTGTTAACGTCTATCTGAAAAGCATGCTTTGAAGTGCCCCAGATGGTGCTCTGCGTTATTATTCATGCTTGTTGTTTGGGTAGACGCATGACCTGTAGCTACTGCACAGAACTCACTGCAGTGAGTGTCAACAATAAACATGTGAGCGTTGCTTTGCAACTTCAAAGCTGCTGAAAGTGTCAGTACACCCCCCCATCCCCTAAAGAGTTTATTTTAATTTTGCATGCTTCTCTTTTAACTGCAACACAACACAAAGCTTACCAGAGCTCTATATTTGTATTGCAGAGGTTTTGTTCGGGGAGAAAAAGAGCAACTGTTGAAAACGCTAATTACTGGGATTCTTTCCTTTTTTGCAGAATTTTCTGTTTTATTTGTTTTTAATTGATGCATAACTTTAAAAAGAGCATGCTCAGCATGGGTTCATTTGCCGTATATAATGGTGAGCATTATGTGTATTGTTCCCTCTTCTATTTTACAGAAATTACAGACTATGCTTTTGTGCATTATGGGGGTTTTTTTTCCTGTGACTAACTGCCTCTATTTATTTTGTCAATGGTATAACAGTTACTGCCCATGAATTGCCAACAGTGGCACTCCCACGCGTTTATGGCACCAAAGGATCAAGGATCACACTGACAGGCTGAATTTCGGCAGCAGAACCCAACGTGGGCCGTTCATTTCATGGTTGAACACCAGTAGCTCTCACCAGCCTGCTGTTCCCCTTTTGTTTCTGAGCTCTTTGCTGGTGAAATAACAGCTTTTCTTTGAACAAAGCTGACAAGCTCTGCTTATAGATGGATGGCATGAATGTAAATGTATTTTCACAGTCACATTCTGACTGCGGGGAATCAAGAGTTCATTCGAACAAACTCTGAGATTCAGAGCAGAGGTGGCGGAAAAGGGCCGAGCAGATTACCCCGCTTACCCTTGACTGCTCCAATGTCTTGTTAGCACTAATGAAACAGATTTTAAAGGTCACACTAGCCGCACACATCATCTGTTCTCACCAAATACTGTAAGTATACTTCAGTCTCTGAATTTCAAATCTGCTGTTTGATCAACTATTATCGAATGACCGAGTGTCCGAGAGAAAACGCCACGGGCAGCTTCCTCTGAGCAGCTGAAAGAAAGGCAGGTTAAATATCCAATTTCACTCTGTTGGTTTTTCCTCACAGAAAGTAAATATACATGGTGAAATTGCTCCTGATGTGTTCAGCAGAATAAGAGATTGTATTCAAAGAGGAACATAGTGTTTCCGGGGGGAAAAAATCATTTCAATTAAAGAATTCATTCAAGACACGCTGGCTATATAGGCTGTAAAATTGTATGCATGGGCCACAATTTTCCCCTTCTTGATTGATCTAACAATTATATTTGTATGGCTCAGAAACAGTGGGAATGTAATAAGCTTTCTTCTAATATCGCTGGAATGACCCTTCATGCTAGATGAGCATTTTGAAACACTCAGATCCACGGCACAGCTGGGAGAATGGGCTTTATGAAATAAAACGCTGTGACTCGTCTTCCATAAACAGAGCGTATCTTTGTGTCAGTGCACTAATAACTTTCGGCAATGCGCTCATGCTATGTAATGGGCTGGGGAAGAAATGATTAAGTGCATTCTCTTTCATTTCTCCTAACTCCGCCTCTCCAAACCACCAAGTCGAATGAGCCCGATGATTTATAATTGATGACAGCTCACTGTCTATGGGTGAGAGGGTTTTCATTATTATCACAATGAAGCCAATCTTCCAGCTCTCCTCGATTGTCTTCAGATCCCTCAGAGACCGGATGTACAGCACTGCCCTCTCTCCACCGCTTCTGCAAGCGAGTCCGAAAAGTCTAGTTCCCATTTGCCATCTTTATCCAATCATTATCATTAAAAATATATCAGAGATGAATATTTCAGAGGCTTACGTAAACGCTCTCTGAGTGATGCGGAAAAAGTTGTGGGAGCGCATTGAAAAGCACCAGACAGAACCAAGAAAACCTTTGAATTTCATTACCCAAGATGGGAAGCACAGTGTCTTGGCTTTCATTATAAGACACGCTGCGTCAAGTGAGTTGAGTAGCACCAGGCAATTCAGTTAAGAAGGCATCCCAGGGTTTTCTGGGAGAGGCCTAATGTCACTCCAGATATATCTTCCCAGTACAGATGGAGGACTCCATCCCTTTCCACAGATTCATTGGCAAGGCTTTTGAAGCAACCTTAGCATGGCTCTTCCTTGCATTTATGCATAGGCAGATTACTTCCTTATCATTATCTATAAACCAACCCTTTAAATGAAGAAAAAAGACAGCATATTTAAGGCACTTCGGCACAAACACATATGTGACTGCTGGTTTAAACAGGTATTACACCCGAAGGACTGGAGCGAAAAGCGTACCCTTAATACTTCGGCATGTGATAATTGTGCAGGACATTAGCAGAGCTCGCTTTCTCTCTGTGGCAAGGACGAGATAAGTAGCCCTGCCATGGTGTACTGTCAGCAGGGTAAGTGTGAATGATGACCACAGCGGCGCTCGGCTTAGGAACATCTCCTTCACCCCTGGCTCTGTCCTCTTCGCTGAGCTCGGAGATACCAGAGCACTGGCCTCATTTGGATGCTGGCTTCCTTTTCAACTCCTCATACCATTGCTCACTACAAAAGCAGCACACAGATCCAATGACAGCATGCCGCCACACGTGTAGTTTTTATTCTGAGCGACAAAGCGCTCCACCATCTGCAGCAATACTCCCATTGTTACCCATATGTGGAAATTTAGAACTTGACATGGGCCAAGCACACCAAATATTTTAACACATGCAACTTGTGTTTTACTCTATTAGAAGTCTTATACTCTATCACGCCATGCTTGGTACTACTTAGCATAAAATTAAAATTTTGTAAAAGCATGTTATTTATTTTGTGAACTTATCCATGCATGCGTTTCATTTTTATTTATTTTGCTAAAACAACTTCTCTCTAGTGATGCACGCTAGACTTCTCCAGTCCACTTAAAGTTGGCATGAAATGGAAATGGTCTTTTCTTTCTTATTGTAACATATCCAAGCGAAATGGCTTTTTGCACTAGAAAAAAATTTAGGGAGCAGCACTTGACTTTGTCCATCTGAAATTGGTTGAATCATTAGTTCGTTGTCGTTCGCTAATTGCTGCAAGCTCGTGTGAGTGATATGACTGGTAGCAGGAGGGAAGGCATTATTGTCCACTCTTGCGCTAAAGCACACATCATAAGAGAAGAGAAGTCAAGTTATTGCTTTTGAGTAAATATTACACCAATTATTTATAACAAACATTTCTATATTTCATTAAAAAAATAAGAATTGTCAGACTAATTTTGATTTCACGGCAACTTTAAACCTCGCCCCTCCACAATAGAGTGCAAGCTCGCATTTGTTTGAGTGAAAGGCCCACATCTCGAAATCCAGTCAACAACCGATGGAAAGAACCTATGCCCTACTTTTTTTTTCTGATATTCCACTCGTATGTATGTCACAATATAGAAAATCTGTCGCTACTACTGTTTCATCTCAACTTCACGGTAGCACACAATGGATTTTGAGTGCAAAGAAAGAAAACAGAATCCTCAAGTCCCTCGATGCAAAGAAAACTAAATAATATATTCAAACTATTACATCAATGCGGAGCAGTATTACGTTTTACAGATAAAGGAACTGTGAACTTTATGAGCAAATGATTGCAGGGTCCAGTCAGCTATTGGCTTTCAATCAACTACGTTCAGATTCAGAGAAAACGGGGTGTGAAAATTTCCAACAAATCTTTGAAGCCATTTTTTCAGTTCCAGTGTTGGCAAAATTACTGCACTTTGCCTTTGTCAGGCAGTATGGAGGTCTTATTAGAAGTGATTTGAAAGTTAGGCTTCATGAACTCAAGAAGGGCTCAGGCTCTCGCTGCCTGTAATTTGATCCAATTAAAAAGCTTTGATGAGGAAGCCTCCTTCAACTGTCATTGAGGGAAGATAATAGTTTGGATTTCTGTTTATGGCTCAGCTTTTCATTTATGGCAAGCAGGGGCAAATCATATTTAACGGTGACTTAAGTTTTTTTTGGGAGGAGGGGGCACAAGTATCATATTCAATCATTTTTTCCTACTAAACTCATGGACAGCATTAGCCGCAACACAATAATGAAGCACCTCGCCCCCGAAACAATCAATGATTACAGAGGGAGACAGATGGACTGTTTCACAACATGATCACACCTATCTCAGCAGCTCGAATTAGACCCATCACACTTAGTCCTCCTCTGTGGACGTGTCTTCGGCAACAAAGCATGTCTAATACGGAAAGCAAAAAAAAGAGAACAAAACGTTTAAATGAGCCGGAAAATGTAATGCATCTGCCCAAGCCTCTTTGATGGGAGTGCATTGACTCTGATATGAATGTAGGATTTATGTGGCCATTTATGTATGCTGCGTTACGGCTGAAGGAGCATGGCCCTGTTCTATTACATGAGTTAACACTTCTGCAGAGATCACCTGAGACCTGCCTGACGTTTTCCCTTCCCCCGCGCTCGCTCTTGCTCTCCCTCCTACTCCTCTGTTCTGGAGTGTGCTGAATGCCTGATTTCTCCCTGACAAGATGATCACATTATCCATGGCAATTTAAATCAGATAGAGACTGGCAGGTTAAGGATTATCAGACGATGCATTGCAGAAAGGCCTTACGCTAACACCACATTCTAATATGGGTGATAAAAAGACATTTAAACCTTGAGCAGAGGGGTGCTTTAAGCAAGTAATATCTTTTAGGTGAAAACATTTGAAAGAAGTTTAACGAGGTAGTTTCGTTCAGCTATTATAATTGTATATGAAAATTCTGGGCATATAGAACTATATATTAAAGAGGGGAAGCACCTTGAATAAAAGCATGAATTAAATATGATCAGTATGAGAGACAGAGCAAGTTCAAATTCACTGTTTGCTAAAGAGCGGAAAGGTTTAACTGTGCTTCAAAGTCAAGGTTTACTCCAAATGTACAGCGCACTGACACTCTCTAGCTTGAGTTCCTGCTCGTCACAATAGGTACAGATTTTAAATTATGCAACAATCATAAAAAACGATATATTGCTATCACTGATGGGCTGTATAGAGTGCCCTCCACTTTTTAGTGGCTTTGGGACTGGAAGTATTTTCTGTTTTCCAATAAGAATTTTTAATTCTTTTAAGTCTTTGAAAACTGTTGAAAAATCAGACAAAAATAAAGGTACAAGACTGTTTACCTAACAACAAAATTTAATTTAAAATGAAAAAATGAAAATAGTTGATTTAAAGATTGTTTATATATAGAAACAATATTTAATGTTTATTGCAAAAATGTAAAGTAAAAATGTATGTAGTTTAAAAAAAAAAGTAAAATGAATGGGATTTTCTTTTAAACAATTATACACCATGAACCAAACCAACCAGCTATGAGGTGAATTGCAACATTACACACTTTAGCAAAAAAAATAAGTTTCAAAATCAGACAAACATAAATGTACAAGGCTGTTTATGTAATAGACATGTATGTAAATGTAATTAAAAATGAAAGAAAAAAATAGTTTATCTAAAGATAATGTTTCTGTAGAAATAATATTTAACATTTATTGCAACAATTTCAAGTAAACATTTTTGTAGTTTAAATAAAACATTAAATAAAACGAATAGGATTTTTCTTCCAGAACCCGATGTTGCACTCTATAGGCATTTGGTTTAAAGTAAAAAAAAAAACTTCCAATGTGCATTCAGATTATCAAAATGCAGAACGGATATTTTGTGTCTGTGCATAATTCAAATGTTTGGTAACACTTTATAATAACGTCTCATTTTTAAACATTAGTTACAGCAACATCTATCATGAACTAATAATGTGCATTTTTAGAGAATTTATTCAACTTTCTTTGCAAAATATTGTTCACAGCACAAATGTTAACAAATGAAACCTTATTGTTAAGTGTTTATAAATCTTTGTAGGCATTTTTGTAAAACTGAAAATATACAGAAAGTAACAGAAGAATGTAGACCTAAATAGAAAAAAAGCTCATAAAGTTTCTTCCTTATTCATCCAGAAAAAAACAAAGCTGAAAGAAATTGGAAAAAAAAAATGTACAGCAGTTTAACAATGAAAACATCACTACATAAATAGTGTAGACTAAAGTTTTTTTTTATAGTCAAGCAAGCCAGAATTTAAAAGCCAAGCAAGCCAGAATAATAAATGTAATTTTTTTGTTTGTTTGTTTTTTTTTTCCAATTTTTAGAGGTGAGTCACAAATTAGTGAGTCTGTGTTGGCAATGCAAAAAGTTTAAACTGCGGTAGTGGTGAACTAAAAAGTTACCTGGATCCAAACAGTAAGTTTTATCAAATAACCTTACCGAATGATATGCTTTGGAGAATACTGTGACATTTTCCTGCATCAAGATGGTTTTGACTTAATGACATGGCATTGCTAGAAAATTCATCAAAGGTACTCACTTGATTCATAATCCAAACACTGACAGAGAGGTTTGGGTCTACATGACTTCATCTCTATGATGAAGGAATGCTGAAGTAGCACTGTCAGTTCAAGAGAGATAGCAAATGATAGCAGTGGAATCTCCTAAGGACCCACTCAGACAAGTAGGCCAAGAGTCGACCAGACGAGGGCTTCAGCTCATCAGATGGAGGCCCGCAGATCCCTAATAGGGCTCAAAGAAACAGAAGACATCCTACCTGGGCTCTGACCTCAAACACACCGGCAAGCCTTGGAACCTCCTTCCATTGCAGGCCGTGGGAACAGATTGTTTCAATTACCACGATCCTCACGCACCGAAGTCCCCCCTGACTCCGGCTGCATCCACTCGCTAGAAAGGGATTTGGGAAGCAACATGTGGCACCAGAGCACTGGGGGCCAACGCTTTCCTACACCAATCTATATTCTGTTTGAACCCTGAGATCTCTCCAATCTAGCATCCCCCAACACTCTCAGATTTTCCTTAGATCAAACATCTGTCCATAAGCACAGATTTATGTGCTTTTCACTTGCTCTCTAAACTTAAAGTGAAATCATTTGTGAGCACATAAATCTAAACTGGATACATTTTTGTTCTCATTTTCGACTCATAAGCATGGAATGGATGCCTGAACATATATCCCTGTACACTGGCTTGGAGAGCTGTGGCTGTCTATAACTATCATGGATGTACATTTGGGTATAGATCAAATTTCATGAATCACTGAATTATCCCAACCAAATATTTCTAGTAATAAATAGTAATAGTAAAAGTCTACTGTCTATAGTTTATGTTTTAGAGCCTCGGAATATTGTCCTTTGCAAAATAAATTGTTCCGTGCATAAAATAAACAGGAGGTTTATCTAGAAGTGTTATCTGGACATTTTTTAAATAAAATTCCAGTGTATTCCAGTTTGAACACTTTGTGTATTTTGTTGAATGCATTAAACTGATCAAAATTTCTATTTTCAAATAAATGTTTTTCTTTTCTACATTTTACTCAAAGAATTCTGGAGTGGGGAAGTATCACGGTTTCCAGAGAAATATTAAGCAGCACAACTGTTTTCAACATGTATATTAATCAGAAATGTTTTTGAGCAGCAAATCAGCATATTAGCATGATTTCTGAAGGATCATGTGACACTGAAGACTGGAGTAATGATGCTGAAAATTCAGCTTTGCATTACAGGAATAAACTACATTACTAAATATATTAAAATAGAAAACCGTTATTTTGAATTGTAATATATAACAATATTACCATTTTTACAGTATCAAATAAACAACCGGATTAGAATAAGTGACTTCTTTTTTAAAATATTAAAAAGTCCTACTGACCCCAATGACTAACTATTGAACTTTTGAACAGTGGTGTATTTTCACTTTCACTTACAGTATATGTTAAATGAACATGAACACATTATTTTTATAGCTATAGATCTCCCTACAAATGTTAAAGGGCTAGTTCACCCAAAAATGAAAATTCTGTCTTTAATCACTCACCCTCGTGTTGTTCCAAACCAGTAAGACCTTCGTTCATCTTCAGAACACAAATTAAGATATTTTTGGATGAAATCCGAGAGATTTCTGACCCTGACAGCAACACAACTGACACGTTCAAGAGCCAGAAAGGTAGTAAGGGCATTGTTAAAATAGTCCATGTGACATCAATGGTTCAACCGTAATTTTACGAAGCTACGAGAATACTTTTTGTGCGCAAAGAAAACAAAAATAACTTTATTCAACAATTATTCTTATTTCTTCTATTCCGTGTCAGCCTACAACGCACGTGTGTGGTGCTGCTTAAAACCAAAACTACACTATTTATTCCTTTTTAAATCATCACATATCTTGATAGTTAGCGGCGGCATAGAGATTCACACCACTAATTACAGGCCAAAGTTGAGAAATTGACTAATTGATCAAGGCGCTTAGCTGCTGGATTTCTTATAGCAACAGTGCAATGAGGATGCAGGAGTCTTGTCATTGACGGTTCATAGTGCATCTCACAGAGAACAAGAGATCTCAACGGGCTCTTTTGTTCAGCGGGGGGGAAAAGCGTATCATCCGCACCTTTCCCCAGCCCATTAGATCTCCCTCTAAATCAGCATTAGAAAGGTTAGCCCACTGCTGATAGGTTGCCACAGATGATACAGTGTGTATGTCAGAGAGCTTCTCTGGATGAAGGCATCGCTCCCTGTACACCACAGATGCGCGTGGAAGATGTATGACTGTGCTTTAATGAAGGCAAGAAGGGAGCGTCAGCCACTAAGGAAGTGTCTCTATTGCACAGGTAGGGCGGTTATCGCACCCCTGAGTGTGTGACGGCATTTCTGATGCCTGAGGCTAAGGACAGGCTGCGATGGTACACAAAGTTCAGGAAACCTATTCTGCCATTAAGACTGTCAAACAGGGTGTGAAATAGGAACATGGAGTTCTTCCACTGTGGAATTGAATCTGTTTAATGCAGCATTGCTGTACAGAAAAACATTCGACAAGCCAAATTCACTTCACCGCGAACAGGAGTTATTAATATATCAATAATATACCATTATTTGTGCCTTTGAGGGAATTGGATTGATGTTATAGTAACAAAAGACGACACAGTCATTTGCGATTTAATTGCTTCCTCTTCTACTTTCAGGGGGGGGAAATCACTGACACAGACTCTTAAGCAATCGCTGTAATTCTCATGGTGCCTGTTGCCTAATTTCCATTGTTTCTCTGAGAAGGTGCTTTGATAAGTTGTCTTTGATGTGCTTGCGAAGACAGAATGGAGTCATGTTTCTTTTTGAGATGTGCTGTCGTCGAGGTTTAAAGACAATAGTTTTTGGCACGTACTGAGATGGCCACTGTAGATTTAAGTGATGGCAAACTGTCCAAGTCAAGCATTGTAAACCACTGAGGGTTTTGTTTTCTGTGTCTGTCGAAAGAAAAAGAAAAACAGGCATAGTCTGCATTCAGAATAGCTGGAGGTGTTTGATCGTGACAGTTTTCAGGCCTGTGTTCCTTAAGGTTAAACCATATATTGACAATGGGAGAAATGACAAGGTTTATGCATCATCAAAAATAGGTTCACCTGAGATGACGTGGTAGGTGAGGCACCACTGTTGATGTTGTTCATATCAGTATTATTTTAGCATCACTGATATACTATTATAGTTTTTGTTAATATTTAGAATTAGATTTTCTGTTATCATTTTTGATTTATTTCAAGTTTTAGTGATTTTGTTGTGCATTTGTTTTGTCATTTGTTGTTGTTGTTTTTTTTTATATGCCTACATAATTTTAAGTACGGTAGTTTTCATTTTTAGGTTATTTAGTTTTAGTTATTTCATTACTTTCAATTTAGACTAAATACAAATTACAAGTGTGCTTTGTCAACTAGCTGAAAAAAATAAGTTTAGGTTTTTAATATTTTATTTCAAGGATTAAAAACATTTTTATGGTTTTAGTTTTAGTTAACATTAATAACCCTGTATGATACACTGATGATGATTTGTATGAGAATGATTGTTTTTCATATACACAAACCATTATGTTAGCTCAGTTTGCCAGCAACATTATCATTATGCAATAGATCAAGACAAGTCATTGGAACATGATCATATTAGTATTCATATGTAAAGTTTATGTATACATTTGCTATAATGTAAAATATGGACATACTAACAGCTTTTAAAAAGTACAAGAAAGTATTAGCAGCTTAAGAAATGTAAAAATCTTAATGAATTCTATGATATTTAAATTACAAAAATATATATGGTTTTATTACCACTAGATATTTTTGAGAATAAATATACATAAAATACACAATTAAGTAATTATTAACTGATTCACAATTTTAATTCAAGTAAAAATTAAAGTCTTTAAAAGGGATGGAACTGCTTGAAATGAATTGAAAACCAGAAATTACACAGAACAGAATAAAAATTATAAATGTCAAATAAGGTTAACTGCTTACATAACTGTTATTGAACATATTTAAATCATCTCATTGATTAAACACAATGAAATCAAACTATTAATTCCATTAATTTATTATATGAAACTAATCCTAAAAATTTGTAAAGATTTGTGCATCCCTAAAGTTTTCTCCATGTGAAATGCTTACGTTTTAGATGCCATCAATATCTTAATAGTGTATGTTTCAGAGTCTATGCAAATGTATGAGCCAGAACTACATACAGCCATTGAGATCACCTGCAGACTCTAAACTTGTCTGAACCATTAGAGGACATTTAAGACCATTCCAGTGTTTCCAGGTTTGTGCAGTCAGTGAAAAATGGACATTTTCAAAATATCACTTCCAAAATAGCTAAAACTTGAGCAATGCCATCGTTTTAGATCATAAAACAAACTATTACGATGAAAGTACAAATCTGTCGCTCGACTGGTGTCAAAGAATCAATCAGCTAAACTATTGCATAGACTGACAGCACACAGTGCACATGGGAACGTTCCTCAGCAGATAATAGAAAACAATTAAATAGCCGAGCTGTGAGGTTGACGCTTATGGGAAAATGTGATCCTTCAGCCAGTTCACTTATAGTTCTTCAGCTTCATTTCTGACTTTCCCTTATTCCCATTCAGAATAAGAATAACCTCCAAACACAATGGTATTCGTAAGCCTCGTGGATATAGTGGTAGAACAGTATGACTGCTTGCAGTGGACTTCAAACAAGACGTCTAGTGTGAGGGAATGTTATAGTTCAGAATGAATTATCGGCATTATGCTGGTGCGATTCAAAATGTGCTTATTCCTAAAGTAGTTAGTTGTTAAAAAAAAAAGTGTCAAATGTAAACGTCTGTCAGTGTGCAAAGCTTACATTATTAACATTAACATAAATACACAAAAATAGTTATTATAATAATCATTGACTAAAATATCATAATTTACAACTTGCACCTTCCGACTTGTTTAGATAATCTACTGACCCCATTTTTTTGTTTTATTACTATTCTAATTACTATTGAAAATTTCACCTTAAGGTGAAACATTATTATAAAAACAGATTATTCATTATTTTGTATCTGCAATATGTCTCTTAGTGTGTAAATAAGTCTCCTAAATCTAAACGTGAGAACAAACGAATGCAAAACTGAACAATGAATAATTATTTTGTATATTCACACTGATCATTTCAGACATTTATAACAAACAGCCCTCTATCTAACATTAGAATGTGTAGACTAAATGTATTTGAAGTGATCAAAGTGATTTATTTTCTAGAATTAGCTCACCATAAGGGTACAAGTCATCCAATTTGATGAAGAAGAAAAGACTTTTAAACTCAAGACATGTCTCTAAACGAATGATGTTGGTGCATCATCATCAAAGCTGAACTACAATCGGAATAACTCAGTTTACTACTCATATTGTTTATTAATCTCATCTTAAATCTATCCAGCTAGCAGCTCGTTATTATTTTCGACAGATTTCATTACCTTTTTCTTTTCTTGTTTCATTGATCACTAAGTACTGGTAGCTTATGACTTCTGAAATCACCACAGAGGTACATTTTACAGATTTTCCTCAAGTAATGTGCAGCCTATGGGCAGCTGATACAGGGAACATTGAAGATAATGCAACTCTGTGTTCATATTTTTGAATGAAGAGATACACATTCAATAAACAAACTTCTGGAAGCTATATGCGGAGCGATTCCAGGAGTTCAGCCTTAGGAGGGCTGAGCTTTTTGATTTATCTACCCTGTTTGCTTACAAAATGCAAGAGATTTGGTTCAAAACTTGCCCCAGAAACGATTTATCTAACATTTAATTTGTATTTAATTTAACCAATCAAAACTGCTGCTGTTTGTTAGTACATGAATAACAAGAATGGCGGGGCAGTTTACTTGCTAAATAAAGATGGTATTTGTCTATTGAAATAAACTAAAACTGGAGTCCTCAATTCACTTCTATGGAATGGACTTAAGGACTTGACCGCCAGTTTTTTTTTTTTTTTGCATTTTAACTTGAACGGCCCATTCACACCAACAACAATAACTATAATGACAGCTATATCTATTAAGTTTTAATAATCATTGTAATACTTTGAGTCTACATCACAACTATAAAGAGAAACAACATCATTGGAATCACTTTCAGGAATATTTTTTTCAAGCTGATGAACGATAAAAAAATTTACAACCAAGCTGCAGCCTTCACTTATAACAGTGTTATCATTTGTTAGTGTGGACAATAATATAGTTATCATAATAGTTATCTTTATTACAGGTATTGTTGTTGGTGTGAACTGGTCTTAACCCTGTACACAATCTGCTTCATCACGAAAAAAAAATCTAATAACTTATTGAATCAAACATGAAATTTTAAAGTAAAAAGATTTAAATAGTATCTTCTTATACAACGTACTCAAATAATCTATTTATTTTACAACTTCAAAAATTATTTTTACAGTATAGTACAAGCTTTCCCATTCTAAAAAGAACTACAGTGAATAAGAACTACAATAATCAGCTAAAACCAACTTTGTGTAAAAGTTAAACACTAAAGTTTTCCACAATACAAAACCTGTATAATTCAATCAACTATGTAAACCACTGTGTGCAATTAGTCAACCAACCAACCAATCTTTGTTGCTTATACACTCAAATGTATCTTATTTAGTCGATTTGTGATCATCCAAATAAAGCTACATAATTTGAAACACTTCAGTGAACATGAGAACATGACACCTGGAGAGGCGTACTTGGATGTATAACACTAGGAGCTGCGTTTAAATGATCTGGTGGGATTCAACGCCATTGCTCCAGCAGTCTACTGACACATGAGTCAAGCACAACTAATAAGATTCAACTGCGCTCTGGGTCCAAACGAGACCTGGCTTCATCCGACAGAACTCATGACAGCCGGAATTGCACCTACGTACACAATAACGTCGCATGGCTGAAGAGCTTTTCAGAAACACTGGGTAGAATAAGTGGCCTAGAACAGTGTTTGCTGTAAAACTTGGCTGTTCTGTCACAGGGCATCTTCCTCATGTGGCCGTGATGTGACCAGGCAGCTGGCAGTGGCAGAAAGCGAGGCAGGTCACAGATGCCAGAAGAATTATCAATCTCTCACTCCCACGGCAAACAAGCACAAACGTTTCCCCTCCCACGTGCAGCCTGAAGACGGGAAAGGCATCCACCCTGGGCATGAGATTCTTGCGCTGAAGAAGAGCACAGGCTCTGTGAAGGCAACTGCTGACCCAGTTGGAAAATGGGCATGTGTCCCAAGGTCATACGCCCACACACCCAAAAGGTTTTGTTTGTTCGCAAACTGCCATAAGCCATCGTTTGCAGTCCTTATGCCAGGTGTGTACTAGAAAGGGAGTTCTCCGGAAGGGAATGTAGGCAACTGCTGGCTCAGTCGGAGTTACATAACAAAGTCTTGTGGGACATGCGCGCGTATAATGAATGTTGGCGTTATTTGTGAATTCTGTTGAACTGAAGTGGAACAACGGCGTGACGCACTACGCTATTATCGCTCCTGCACTGACGCATTAATAATGCTCAGCATTAAGGCCCGTTCACACTAAGGACAGGACAGATAGTTGTTTTTTTTTTGTTTTTTTTAATCATTCTAAATATCGTTAGAATCACTTTCGGAGTTATTTTTTCCAGGTGATGAACGATAAAAAACATTGAAAGGCAATCGGAATCCTCAACATAACTGAACTGCTTGCTTATAATAGACAGTATGTTATTGTGCGTTGTTTGCTAGTTATCGTTATAGTTATTGTTGTTTGTGTAAATGGGCCTTAGCAGTCATGTGTCGTTTTTACAATGTTAAATTATGTTATGTCAAGCCCAGCTTACAACTATAAAGATTGACCTAAACACGATCATTTTTAAAGAGAGTTGGCGACCAAAGTTTATGCAAATGTGGATCAACTCAATGCAGGAACTCAACTATTGGAGGGAAGAGAGTGGAGGTCATGTGATCCATCTGCCGACTTCATGTATATGTTCTGATCACGTAGATGGAAAAATGAAACATGAAAAACGTGACTGAGATTGTCGCATGTCGACCCAGATAGACAGATGTTTGAGCTCGCGATGCAGATAGACGCAATAGCAAAGAGCACATAATTTAGTTCTGTGATATAATGTGCTGTGCACTATATACAACCTTTACGATAAGTCACTGTCAACATGGAAATACATGGAGCGACATATTAACAGTACTGACGTTCTTAGACATTATCCAGCCAGCAATGAAGATTGTAATATTTTCAGATCACTACACATTTTATATTGCCATGTTCTTTCTGAAATTCACTGTATGTCTGAATGAATGAGGCTTATTGAATATGTTCAACCTCATATACCATTTTGTATTTGCTCTTAGAGCTATTATAAATCAGAGGGTGATGTTCACTGTCATTAGAAAAACAGACGTCATACATGTAGATGATAAGGAGCCATCAGCCATGAACATGTGGGTAAAATGGAGATCCTTTTCCATTCTGCTCACATTTGCTAATGCAGTGCTGAGCCACAGGGTCTGGTGACATTGCTGCCACACTACTGCCCTCTGCTGTTCACATGTGTGTATCATGCTGAGAGCTGCACCAAACTCCATTACCAGTTTTGTCCTAAATCCAACCTTTGAAAAAAATCAGAACAGCTTTGCTTTTGTTTCTCATTATTGATATCATCTTGCATTCCATAGCAAAGAATCAGTTCATTTACCACAATGAAAATGAAAGCGGATCATTACATTTCCAACAAAATTAAAAACAGGAGAAAGAACCGACTTATTAGAAACAAGCTATATTGTAATAACTCATCGTTCTCACTGCTAGGAAATAACTGTGTGTGTAGCTGTGCTGCTGAAGACAATTAATTTTGAGAGAGTGCATTTTATTGAGAGAGTGCGCCACAACTTTGGCTGGTTTCTATTAATGATAAAAGAAAAATAATTTTCAAGGCTAAAAACATATTCTCACCACAACAAGGGAATGTAAGAGCTCAGTTATGACATATACTCAGTTCTGCAGACAATAGGCTTGTTCACATCAACACAAATGTTTGACAAGAATTTAGACAGATTTTTGCCATTTGTCCATTCAGACCGATGAGTAAAAAACAGCAGATGGGTTGAATGAAAATGCAATTACACTCCCAGACAGTAGGTGGCGTTTACAGAAAAGCAGGGGGGGGGGCAGTACACCTTCCATTTCTGACACTTGAAACAGAGAAGAAAGGAAGACCAACAGTATTTACATATTTTCAAATACAGGGGTACTTATGCCTGTATTTGAATAAAGTACAGGGGTACTTATTGCAAACTGAAAAGTGGTTCTTTCAGTTTGCAATTTCATATTCACTGTGTGTTTATTAACCACCATCAAATACAAGAGAACAGAGATGAGAGCCACTTCCTCTGATATTCACTGCCACTTAACTCAATGTTCAAGAGCGCCACCAAGTCATAGTTTTGTGTAACAGCAGAGCCTCTGGGCATGTGACCAAAAGTTGACCAACTTTATTCACAGTGTGATGGAAAAGAAATTACAACATTAGTGTATTAACAACCTAAACATTTATTAACAAATAAAACGCTTGCATCCAAAATAGCTTCTTTTGAATAAATTACTTTACAACCGTTAAAGAACTAGGTTAAATTTTATATGAATGTGTGTAGTATGACTGTAATCCAGATGTACTACATTCGTCATGTTGTCATTGTCATGTCACCAGTGTCAATTGCTTAGCTTCAATGCATTTCACAAGTCCTCTCCCATGGCCTTGAGGGATTGTAAAGTGTCCACTGGAAGTGCAGTTCAAAATCTCGCCAGAAACTGCAGGTCATCCGGGTTCTTTTTGCCTACTGTTATAAATACTGTGAATTCGGACACACTACTGTTCACATACTGGTTTTCTCCTAGAAGGGAGATATTAATTCAGATGCAGTCAAAATGTTTATCACCCTGAATTTTTGCGCCAATCATTTGGCTTAGTGAGAACAGGCCTTAAGTCACCTATTAAAGCTTGATGACCCAACATGAGGGACCTGGACTCCATACAGAGAGCGCTCTGTCACCGTGAAGCACCATCAAAGCTCTCTTAAACCATTCCTTCCCCCCAGTGTCTCATGGTATTTTCCCTGCTGTTACTCTGAGTGTGAATGAAATCCCCCTGCTGCTCTGCCATTAGGACTGGCCACAGTCCAGTCAGTCTGAGTCAGTGGGCAATTCATGACTTTCTCTATGCAATGAGCAACTGCTCCGAACACATACCGTCAAACTATCACTCTCAAGCTCACCTCCACATGCTTATTCAGTCGAATCATCTGAATCATAGTCTTTCACTAAAGCATTTCCAAACATCTGAGACAATATTTAGACTCTTTTGAACGATGAAAAGCTTTACCTCTTGGAAATGTTCTAGATCTTTTCTCTTTATGCATCCTGCATTGTGTCCTTCTGACGATGGCCCTGAGAGTCAAAAGTCGCTCGTACTCGTTGCATCTCGATTCAAAGGAGATGCTCCGAAGGGAGCGTGGGCAGAGGGGGTTTATTCCATAGGAATATCCAGAAACAGCTGTTTTACCTCTAATTAAAGGAATGTAGCAGGTGTCACCTGCACCCCAGCAGTGTGGGGGCACACCTGGTTGAATTAATTTGATCCAAAGTGGTTCAGACAGGGCTGCCTGTGCTCTGATGTGGCATTCAGACACTCAACACATATTAGGGTACTGAAACTGAGCACCTGCTTAGCTGGAGATGCAAAAGTGCCCCATGCAACAGCAAAAAGGGGCCTCTATCCTAAAACTGACCACTGGGACTCTCTTTGGTGAGGTATGGGGGAGGAGAAACTTGTTTATACCAAGTTCTGGAGAGAGCTATCATTCCCATTTATCTCAATGGAAGTTAACATTCCCATTCCCGTTAACATTCCAACAGGAGACCTGCATGGTATTGGTTCACTGACATTCAGTTATTACTTTATTTTAAACGAGTCATTGGTTATGTTAAAGAGATCGTTCAGCCAAAACGGACAATTTTGCCATAATTTACTCATCTTCAAGTTGTTCCAAACCTATATGAATTTCTTTCTTCTGCTGAACAGTTTCTGGTTCCCACTGACTTCCATAGTATATTTATATCCACACTATGGAGGTCAGTGGGGACTAATGTTTGGTTGCCAACATTCTTTAAAATATCATCTTTTGAGTTCAGCAAAAGAAAGAAATTCAGGTTTGGAGCAGCTTGCCTTGAGAGTAATAAATTATGACAACATTTTTGGGTGAACTATTCCTTTAACATACACTATTTTTCATCAGTTTGAATGTATCAAATGTGACTTTGTTTATATGAACCCTAAACTTTGCATTACATTCTGTCCATGTTTTCATTTACATGTGCATTACATGTATTCCAAACAAAACCACATTTAGAACAGAGAATATCAGTGTAATAATGTAATTTGGATTGATTGAGGTGTATACATGAAGGACTTCCAATCCTTTTGAGCCATCAATCTGATTACTAACAGATCATTTGGGTGCATGTAAACATACCTACTGATAAAAAGAGAAAAAGGAGAAAATGGATAAAGAAAAGGAAAAATCTTTTAAAAATGTAGTGTAAAAAAAATTAATGTAAGAGTATATACTCATTGTATGGTTTGTTTTGTAGCATCTGTTGTTTTACTAAAATATAGCCCTTACATTGCAAGTTTATTGCCTAGTTTTAAGCAGACTAGGTTCATGAATGCTATTTACTCATTTAAAGCTTTCCTTTTTGTGATTTCACAGTGTGTTTAACTTTAGGACCTTCATTTGTCACCTCCGCAGGGCATCTCCCATGTCCATTAGAAACAACGGTAGAAGTTTGCAACCCTTAACCTTTAATAGTTTTTACGCATTCATAAATTGCCTTCAAGATGCACAGGGGCACTGCAGTGGTCATTATTTACATTGACAGGCCGCAGCATGGAAGAAGCACCAGGATGCATCCCAACATAGTGGAATGGATTCCATCAAACATCTAAAAAAAAAAAAAAAAACACCTGAAGACAAATTACCTTCCTTTTGGAAAAAATAGGAACCTGCTGGCTGACTGACATGCTTAGGACACAGTTCATTTCACAACCCGTGAGTGAAATCTCTTAGAAAAATCAGGCTAAGGTTTCAACATTCAAGAGACTTTCTTCCTGTAATCATTAAACACATGTATACAAATCTACACCAATTTATGGTGAATACACACTATTTTTACTCAAGGATAAGGGCTGAGTGATATTTTGATATTTAATATAGAGTGATTTTTTTCAATCAAAAGAATTAAAAAGACCCAATTTGAGTTGTAATATGTATAACAAGAAATAAACTAATGTAAATGTTAGTGGATAAATTAAGCAAAGCATGCTTTTCACTAAATAAGTATAATGAATAACTCTCACTTGTATGCACTAATCTAATAAGAACGCTGTAAAAACGTTGCAAATAAAACAAAGATTACTGAAGTATGCTTTACAAGAAAATAATGTTTCAGGTCTTTGTACTTCAAAATTTCCAGTTTAATTAAATGTTACTTTAATCTTTGAAACTCAGAAATTGTTCATATATTTCACAGTAAATCCCATATCATTTTTTTTTTATTCCTGTGTAGTTATTACCTATATATGTTATTAAAACTTTTGAATAAATACTAAAATAGTCATGAATCATAAACAATCTTTAATGATGCCATTTTCAGGAGGTCAAATTAAAAAAAACTGCATTAAAATCATGCATACTCGCAATGCTGTTTTACTCTAATATCACAAAAATATTATGATATCCAACCCTGATCCATACAAACCCTTAGCTAAAACACAGAAAATTCAATATATTTTTATGCATAGGCCTATTTTCCT
>NW_015506135.1:102513-105825 GCF_001515645.1 Sinocyclocheilus grahami
GTATACAAATCTACACCAATTTATGGTGAATACACACTATTTTTATTCAAGGATAAGGGCTGAGTGATATTTTGATATTTAATATAGAGTGATTTTTTTCAATCAAAAGAATTAAAAAGACCCAATTTGAGTTGTAATATGTATAACAAAAAATAAACTAATGTAAATGTTAGTGGATAAATTAAGCAAAGCATGCTTTTCACTAAATAAGTATAATGAATAACTCTCACTTGTATGCACTAATCTAATAAGAATGCTGTAAAAAAGTTGCAAATAAAACAAAGATTACTGAAGCATGCTTTACAAGAAAATAATGTTTCAGGTCTTTGTACTTTAAAATTTCCAGTTTAATTAAATGTTACTTTAATCTTTGAAACTCAGAAATTGTTCATATATTTCACAGTAAATCCCATATCCTTTTTTTTTTTTATTCCTGTGTAGTTATTACCTATATATGTTATTAAAACTTTTAAATAAATACTAAAATAGTCATGAATCATAAACAATCTTTAATGTTAATGTTTTAAAAAAAAAAACTGCATTAAAATCATGCATACTCGCAATGCTGTTTTACTCTAATATCACAAAAATATTATGATATCCAACCCTGATCCATACAAACCCTTAGCTACAACACAGAAAATTCAATATATTTTTATGCATAGGCCTATTTTCCTCTTTTCAGCTCCTCTTTTAGTTCTTACTCAGAAGCAAAGGCTTTCTGTCTTACAAAAGGACACAGTGGCCACAAAAGCACTTCTGCAGTCTGACCTCAAGCCTCCTCCCTGCTATTTAAAAATTTTAAAAAATGTTGAAGTGTTTCAATGGGCAGATAATGGCTTACATCTGCAATGTGACAGACAGACATGTGGAGCTTTAAATCATTACTTTTGTAATAAGAAACTGCAGCCACAGAAATATACTATACATTTATTATTGATACAATAAAAGTTTGCCAAATTACATGATACCATGGTAATACCATGTTTTAGGACATGTGCTACCATTAAAAAAAATGTTTTTATTGTTTTTGAAGGAAGTTTCTAGTATTATTTTTTTTAATCTAAAATACAGTAAAAACGTAATATTGGAACATAGCAGCACTTAACAATGGATTCATCCATCCATAACACTTTTTTTTTCTTTTTAAGTTAGTTATTTTTTCATCTACCCCATTCATTTCATATTTGAGAGTCAGATGTGACTTTTTCTTTGAAACTCCGTCTAAATGGCCAGTGTCTGAGAACGTTCTCTGATGAAGATGAAGCTGGTGTTCAGTGTGTGCTGTTCAATGCAGCTTCCAGCTGAGCACCAGTGAGCGGTCTGTCTTTCAAACTACAGATTCTAATATACTCATTCTCTTGTTGAGCATCTAGGCCGACCATATTTATTTCTGTGCTGGTTAGATCAAACTTGTGTTCCTCTTTTGTATGGAACAGACTTCATCTCTCAACAGAACAACAGACTGATGGGTTTCTAAAGAAACGTGTTTCTTTTTAGTCATTTTTAAAACCAAAATTTGACTTGCAAGTGACTTGCAAGAGACTCAACACTTCAGCAGCTGAAAAAAACACGTTGTATTGCAATTTCCATGCTTCATTAAGCCACATTTTCAACTGTGCTAATAACAAAAAAGGTTTCTCCAGAACCAAATTAGCATATTAGAATGATTAGAGTGAAAAGGTTTTCTAGTAACCTGGAGTAATGGATGCTGAAGATGATGGTGTTTTGCCATCACAGTCAAAATTAGAATTTTAAAATATATGAACACAGAATTCTGAAATATACCCCAGCGACTTAAGACTGGTTTTGTAGTCCAGGGTCACATATATGAACACAGAATTCTAAAATGTTTAAAGAAATGAGTTATTCCAAATAGTAATAATAATTCAGAATAATTCAGAATTTATTATTACTATTTTTGAGGGGTACAGTTTTGATCAATTAAAGGTGCAGTGTGTACATTTTAGCAGCTTCTAGCAGTGAGGTTGCGAATTGCAGCCAACGGCTCAGTCCCCCGCTCACCCCTCCCTTTAGAGAAGCTACAGTGGCCGATATAGCCAGCAATGAGGTTTCTTTACAAAGGTAAATTAAGGAATTATATTTACTTAATTATGAGTAAAAATTATTTTATAATAATTAAACTATCTATATGTTATTGCGAATATTATTGTTACTTGTTCATCATTGTGCAGTGTTGTATTCGCAAGAACAACATAGTGAGGCTATTATAGAAACATGGCGGCGACTTGCATGTAAGTAATAAATTAAGTAACCCACGGTGTATGTAGATATAAATTGCTCATTCTAAGTAAACTTAACGGTTAAAACATAACGGTTCATTATGGAAGGTCTTTATACACCTCTGAAAACATAGTTAAGTATATTATATTGCATTGTTGTCAATAGATCCTCCTAAATATTACACACTGCAACTTTAAATGCTACCTTGGTGAACAGAAGAACTGAAGACATGATAATGTCCAATTCCAAACTTAACTGTACCAAGTTATTAAAACCAGGGCCGTTTATAAGCGAAGTATTGTTAAGTATATTTAAGCAACTGAATATTAGCATAAGAATGACTGAATTTTAAAAAAAGTTATCAGAAAAAATGTGATCAGAAATCTAAATATGTATTGTATTGAAATAAAAATGAATGATGGCATCAGCAAAATAAGGACAATGTCGGTTACCACAACCCAAAAAAAAAACTTTCTACAGAAACCATGACAAAGCTCAACTTAGCAAAGACAGAGCTTCTCATCGACTGACTGTACGACACAAATTCACCATCCACCTAGATTCATAAACAATTACCCCATCAAGTTTGGTCAGAAATCTTGGAGTAATCTTTGATAACCAGCTGACCTGCACTGCACAATATCAGGAAGATCATGCTCTTCCTAACAGAGCATGCTGCACAACTTCACATAGGCCCTTGTCATTTCTAGGCTGGACTATTGCAGTGCTGTTCTGGCTGTACTTCAATGAAATGCAATGATACTTCTACAAATGATTCAGAACGCAGCAGCATTAAGTCTTCCACAAGCTCAAAAGAGCCTACATTACACCTCTCTTTATCGCTCTCTGCACTGGCTACAGGTTGCAGCAATGTTTCCTTTCTCTTTGGAGTGTTACAAGCTCTTGGTGCATAAAGAAGATCTGTAAAGTTGCAAAGACTAAAGTCTCAAATCCAAAGAGATATGGTAGTATTGTTGCTGCTGCCGCCATGTCGTGAAGGCCCGGTGTGTTTCGTTGTGAAAGCTACAACTTTGCGCTGTGGATTGCCGGATCGGCTTTCACCATGGA
>NW_015506135.1:105883-108533 GCF_001515645.1 Sinocyclocheilus grahami
ATTATTATTATTATTTTGTGTTTGATTGTTAAAACAAAAAATATTTGTTGTTTGTCTCAATAAATTGGGTTAATTTAAAAATACAGTGGTTAAATGTAAAAAAAAATTCTATCGCTCTTTGTTTTAAAAAAGGTTATAAAAAATGTCAATAATTATCGATACCGAACGATATGAAACATTATTTCGTTGATAAATTATTTAGCTATATCGCCCAGCCCTAGTTGTAGTCCTCATTTTTAAGTCACTTCGGACAAAAGCTTCTGCTAAATGAAAAAACATGCATGTAAATGTAAAGTGTTATGGTCACATAAAATCTAAAGGTCGTATACTTACATTTCTCATATGAAATATTTTAAATAATGATATCATTATCCTTAAATGCATCAACTGCCATATATCCCAAATTTGTAATGTAATTAAAGTCTTTGTTTCATTCACAGAATTATAGGGCAAGCTTTACTAAATTCATATTTGTTCAACAAAAAGGTATTAATATGCAATATTTTTAAGCAATGTTGCCATCAACAGGCAACCTGGTGAGACACAGGGCCCACGACTATCCTAAAATATCCAGACAGAAATGTGATGCCAATTCTCAATGGGAAATTGCCCAAGCAACATTGCTCAAAAAACCTGCAACATTGCCTGGAACATGATGGCATTGTTAAATGTGTGCAATATGTAGAGCGTTTCTCAGCATTAATTTTATTCAGTGTATACATAACACACAAGGTACCAACTGCAGTGTTCCCCACCATTAAATTCTCGTGTAAAAACCTCACTGTGCCCCCCCCTAAACACATTCCTTCACAGATCATCTAGCTGCGCAAACATCTGATTCTTCAACAGCTGGCTCTTTTCCACAGAGCAGTCTGCTCAATGGTCAAGGGAGAAATCAAGGGTAAATTAAAAACCAAACAAATGCTGTCATTTAAGTAACACATAAAACAGATCAACGCATCAAAGAGTGTCCTTCCCAATTCTAGTGGTCAATATTTGCTTCATATCTCCTCTAACACTTCTGCAGCGATGCTGACCTAAAAGATACAGCTGTATTACATGTGCAGCATCCAATCAAGCGGCCTAGTTTGTAAACAGGCTCGTTGACTCAGCAGCAGAGGGTTATGAACACATCAGCAGAACACGGAGATAATCACTGTTTTCATTATATCGTGTTGCATCTTTTTTTTTTCTTGGGAAATTTAAATATTTCTTGAGGCTTATGGTTTCAGATCATTGTTTAGCCCTTCACAGCACTCCTCATGAAAGCATATCTGTAACTAGGAGTGAATTATTTAGTAGCTTTTTGTCTTTTACATAATACATCACAGGGTTGACAAAAGGTCATGTCTGTGATGCATATAGAAAACAGGCCTCAGATAAATAAACAATAGTTCTTACAGAAAATATAGGCTGCAAAAAATGCCCCTATTATATGCACTGAACACATTGCATCTTGAAACAACCTTGGCTGTAAGGAGTTGCAATCAGAACTAAAATGGACAATATAATTACTTTGATCTGTCAATCATCATTAATAATCATGAGACAAAATCATTGTCTATTTTCTGTCTGGACGCTGTAGGCCTAAGCAGTAAACAATAAAGGCCAGAGGTTTCCTCCTAATTTGGCTAAATGGGAACAGTTTATTCATTGGTGTTTCAGAATAGAAACAGATATTTTATATTAACAAGTTAACATTTGAATCAACTGATAAATTAACTCTTCAGAATTTACAGGTGTTAGTGATGTGAACGTTACAGAACTTCCTCTGTCTTTCTTTGGTCAAACCATGTTGTTTATTACCTGTCAAGTGCTTTTTGGTCTTGTTTCCTCCGTCTTCCTGTTGATTTTAGGACGTTTTATATAAGCCATTGTAAGGAGATGTAAAATTGTGAACAATTTAGTTTGCACCCTCAACCTAACAAAAGCCGCTTCAAGTTAATTTGTTGCGCTCTAAACTTCCGTTTTCCCATATATGGACTGTCCGCAAAATGATTGACAGGCGCCTTTAAGAGCTAACAAAAAATAAAACCGCTGTCATTGTTTATTTCAGAAGAATTTTACAGTGATATCTTTCAGGTAGAGCCTTAATATTAAAGTTAACTTAAAGGGGTCATATGATGCTATTTAAATTTTTTCTTACTCTTTGGAGTGTTACAAGCTCTTGGTGCATAAAGAACATCTGTAAAGTTGCAAAGACTAAAGTCTCAAATCCAAAGAGATATTCTTTATAAAAGTTAAGAGTTAACCACGCCTACCTAAAACGGCTCGTTCTAACACGCCCCCACATACCTACCTCATTATGTGGGAAGATTTGCATAACGCCACCCAAATGTTCACGCAAAGAAAGAAGGCATAACTTTTATTCTCGCTGTAGTATTGTTGACGCTGCAGCCATGTCGTGAAGACGCTGTGTGCTTCGTTGTGAAAGCGAAACTACTTTGTTTGGTCTTCCAAAAGAGGACGATATCTGCTTCGTCATGCCTGGAGCTGATCTGTGCTGGTTGCTGAGGGAATACATCAACTTTCACCGTGGACAAAGCGGAGTCCAGACCGGGGTCGTCACATGTGGTTGCCGCTCATTCGTCGGATCCGCCGGGCCTCAGCTCACTCTAGCCCGGCCTCAGCTCACTCTAGCCCGGCCTCA
>NW_015506135.1:109976-113020 GCF_001515645.1 Sinocyclocheilus grahami
TAGTCCTCATTTTTAAGTCACTTCGGACAAAAGCTTCTGCTAAATGAAAAAACATGCATGTAAATGTAAAGTGTTATGGTCACATAAAATCTAAAGGTCGTATACTTACATTTCTCATATGAAATATTTTAAATAATGATATCATTATCCTTAAATGCATCAACTGCCATATATCCCAAATTTGTAATGTAATTAAAGTCTTTGTTTCATTCACAGAATTATAGGGCAAGCTTTACTAAATTCATATTTGTTCAACAAAAAGGTATTAATATGCAATATTTTTAAGCAATGTTGCCATCAACAGGCAACCTGGTGAGACACAGGGCCCACGACTATCCTAAAATATCCAGACAGAAATGTGATGCCAATTCTCAATGGGAAATTGCCCAAGCAACATTGCTCAAAAAACCTGCAACATTGCCTGGAACATGATGGCATTGTTAAATGTGTGCAATATGTTGAGCGTTTCTCAGCATTAATTTTATTCAGTGTATACATAACACACAAGGTACCAACTGCAGTGTTCCCCACCATTAAATTCTCGTGTAAAAACCTCACTGTGCCCCCCCTAAACACATTCCTTCACAGATCATCTAGCTGCGCAAACATCTGATTCTTCAACAGCTGGCTCTTTTCCACAGAGCAGTCTGCTCAATGGTCAAGGGAGAAATCAAGGGTAAATTAAAAACCAAACAAATGCTGTCATTTAAGTAACACATAAAACAGATCAACGCATCAAAGAGTGTCCTTCCCAATTCTAGTGGTCAATATTTGCTTCATATCTCCTCTAACACTTCTGCAGCGATGCTGACCTAAAAGATACAGCTGTATTACATGTGCAGCATCCAATCAAGCGGCCTAGTTTGTAAACAGGCTCGTTGACTCAGCAGCAGAGGGTTATGAACACATCAGCAGAACACGGAGATAATCACTGTTTTCATTATATCGTGTTGCATCTTTTTTTTTTCTTGGGAAATTTAAATATTTCTTGAGGCTTATGGTTTCAGATCATTGTTTAGCCCTTCACAGCACTCCTCATGAAAGCATATCTGTAACTAGGAGTGAATTATTTAGTAGCTTTTTGTCTTTTACATAATACATCACAGGGTTGACAAAAGGTCATGTCTGTGATGCATATAGAAAACAGGCCTCAGATAAATAAACAATAGTTCTTACAGAAAATATAGGCTGCAAAAAATGCCCCTATTATATGCACTGAACACATTGCATCTTGAAACAACCTTGGCTGTAAGGAGTTGCAATCAGAACTAAAATGGACAATATAATTACTTTGATCTGTCAATCATCATTAATAATCATGAGACAAAATCATTGTCTATTTTCTGTCTGGACGCTGTAGGCCTAAGCAGTAAACAATAAAGGCCAGAGGTTTCCTCCTAATTTGGCTAAATGGGAACAGTTTATTCATTGGTGTTTCAGAATAGAAACAGATATTTTATATTAACAAGTTAACATTTGAATCAACTGATAAATTAACTCTTCAGAATTTACAGGTGTTAGTGATGTGAACGTTACAGAACTTCCTCTGTCTTTCTTTGGTCAAACCATGTTGTTTATTACCTGTCAAGTGCTTTTTGGTCTTGTTTCCTCCGTCTTCCTGTTGATTTTAGGACGTTTTATATAAGCCATTGTAAGGAGATGTAAAATTGTGAACAATTTAGTTTGCACCCTCAACCTAACAAAAGCCGCTTCAAGTTAATTTGTTGCGCTCTAAACTTCCGTTTTCCCATATATGGACTGTCCGCAAAATGATTGACAGGCGCCTTTAAGAGCTAACAAAAAATAAAACCGCTGTCATTGTTTATTTCAGAAGAATTTTACAGTGATATCTTTCAGGTAGAGCCTTAATATTAAAGTTAACTTAAAGGGGTCATATGATGCTATTTAAATTTTTTCTTACTCTTTGGAGTGTTACAAGCTCTTGGTGCATAAAGAACATCTGTAAAGTTGCAAAGACTAAAGTCTCAAATCCAAAGAGATATTCTTTATAAAAGTTAAGAGTTAACCACGCCTACCTAAAACGGCTCGTTCTAACACGCCCCCACATACCTCCCTCATTATGTGGGAAGATTTGCATAACGCCACCCAAATGTTCACGCAAAGAAAGAAGGCATAACTTTTATTCTCGCTGTAGTATTGTTGACGCTGCAGCCATGTCGTGAAGACGCTGTGTGCTTCGTTGTGAAAGCGAAACTACTTTGTTTGGTCTTCCAAAAGAGGACGATATCTGCTTCGTCATGCCTGGAGCTGATCTGTGCTGGTTGCTGAGGGAATACATCAACTTTCACCGTGGACAAAGCGGAGTCCAGACCGGGGTCGTCACATGTGGTTGCCGCTCATTCGTCGGATCCGCCGGGCCTCAGCTCCCTCTAGCCCGGCCTCAGCTCACTCTATCCCGGCCTCAGCGCACGCTAAGCCGGGGCTTCCCCTCACGCTAGGCTGCTGTGTTTTTCGTTGTGAAAGCGAAACTACTTTGTTTGGTCTTCCAAAAGAGGACATGACTACAAATCAGTGGTTAAGTTGTATTTACAACACTGTTTCAGAACAGTTCAACCCAAATATTCAGATGTGTGCAGCACATTTTATGGAGGACTGTTTACTGATCCTGGGAGAGTAACGTTAGACTACAATGCCGGCAGTTCTGACTCACGTAAGTATGTTTTCATTTAAAGGATTTGCCACTGACGATTCAAACGTGAGTTTTGGGCAGTAGAGTAGCGCTTGTTGTTTGTCATTTCTCCGATCACAAATGCAGACAGAGATTTATGTTTACGCGGCGCGATGCAATGCAACGCAATGCGTAAAAAGACAGTATAAGTCATTATAATCAGTAATTATGTCCCCACTGGATGCAACAAATTTTGTTTTTGTCTCATCGCTCCGGCCGGGACAGGGCATCCTGGGTATGTGAGGGACATAACATTTCCGTCACACGCTTGAGGTGTTCGGCCAATCACAATGCACTGGATAGCTGGCCAATCACAGCACACCTCGCTTTTCAGAGCGATGAGCTTTGTAAAAAT
>NW_015506135.1:114085-134519 GCF_001515645.1 Sinocyclocheilus grahami
TAAAGGATTTGCCACTGACGATTCAAACGTGAGTTTTGGGCAGTAGAGTAGCGCTTGTTGTTTGTCATTTCTCCGATCACAAATGCAGACAGAGATTTATGTTTACGCGGCGCGATGCAATGCAACGCAATGCGTAAAAAGACAGTATAAGTCATTATAATCAGTAATTATGTCCCCACTGGATGCAACAAATTTTGTTTTTGTCTCATCGCTCCGGCCGGGACAGGGCATCCTGGGTATGTGAGGGACATAACATTTCCGTCACACGCTTGAGGTGTTCGGCCAATCACAATGCACTGGATAGCTGGCCAATCACAGCACACCTCGCTTTTTCAAACCGATGAGCTTTGTAAAAATCGACATGTTTCAGAAAGGCGGGGCATATAATTCCTTGATTTTTCAGGATTTAAACACTTTGGCACAACATCTGGATGACAGTTGCAGACGTCTTCATTCACATTAATCTTTATCTCTTTCATGTACATCACCTTTATGTATTCATTTCTTAATGTAATCAGGAGAAACAATAATGTACAGTTTGTGGAAAATAGTGTTTTCCGCATAAACACATTTCATTACACCAAATACACAAAATAATGTTCTTTTTAGCAGCATCATATGACTCCTTTAAAAAAACACACACAATGACATTTAACATCAAATATAGGTAGCGCATACAAATAGTTTCAAAAGACATTCTTTCATATTGTTTGTACACCAATTACAAATGAAATATAATTTAGCAGTGAAATGACTCTGACAACAAAGGAAT
The DNA here is from genome assembly GCF_001515645.1 of Sinocyclocheilus grahami. Lineage (NCBI taxonomy): Eukaryota > Metazoa > Chordata > Actinopteri > Cypriniformes > Cyprinidae > Sinocyclocheilus > Sinocyclocheilus grahami. The sequence goes on from NW_015506135.1 coordinate 114,858, forward strand.
GCGTTCCGAAGCGGAACGTTATTTATCTTCTGTGTTTCCAGCCGGACGTTAAAACCGGGTAGGGGACTATATTCAACTGTTTACACTACTGGCTTTCGCTTTAATACTTTTCTTTTTACATTACGTTGCACATTTCTTACGTAATTAACGCTAGCTCTTTACCTTTTTTTAAACGCTGTTTATTATACATTGTAACAAATATGACTTTTATTGTACACCAGTTCTGAATCTCAATACCATGAGCAGTAGCTGTGCTTTCTCCCCAAGCAAACTTAAACCAGTCCCGTGTTCGCTTCTCAACAGATCATCCATCAGAAATCAACCACAAGTTTCCTCTGCTCATGGCTCCAGTCTGGACTGATGTTCGAGCTGTTTTGCCCTCCACAGTGTGTGAATTCCCCCTTCACTTCAGCGAGAAGATTGAATTGAGTGTGTTGAAGGTTGTCGAGCTGGCTAGAGATCAGCTGTACAGTGAAGCAGATTGTCCAGCTTCTGCTCAAAGAGCTCAGGTCATCATCGATTACTCCTGGGAGAAGCTCAACACTGGGACATGGAGAGATGTGGACAAGGAGTGGAGGAGAGTTTACTCCTATGGCTGCTTATTCAAAGTCTTAAGTTTATGTCATGGAAATCCATCTCAATGTAATATCCAAGAGGCCATTAAAACATGTGACATGGGTCTGTTAATGGGAGCAGGCATCATGGACAACATTCTGCAAAGGCTTGTTGGTGTCTTAAGAAATCAAGTGAAAATGAAGAGTCCAAACAAAGCAGAGAAGAGTGAAGAACCCTGTTCAAAGGTGAAGTCATCTCTCATAAAGCCAAGAGCGTGAAGGATTTGTGAATTCATTTTTGTAAATATTTTGAAGAAGCTTTCGTTGAGTTTAATTTTAGTTTTAAGGAAATGTATGTTTATTGTATATGTAGTTTTTATATTTCTATTTAGCTTAGAATTTTTAGTTGTAGTAATTTTAATACTTCAATGTCATTTTTGCCTTGAACGTATGTGTATAAGTATAATTTCATAATTTTCCGCTATTCGTGCAAATTGTCATTGTAAAGAAAACCTAACATTTGATCAAATTATGTGTGAATTTATTTAATTAAAATATTAATAATTCACATTTACACAAAACGATTCATTTACAAATATATTATTACAATTATATTATTATTTGAAATTATAAAACTTAATTGTTGTGTTTGTTGGAATCAGTGAATATGTTGGAAATTTGATTTATTTCTTTATTTTTTTTATTTAAGGTTTGGCCTGTGATTTAACATCAATTGTTGATTCAGTAACATGTTCTATTTTACTAAATCATGTCATGCTCTTTAAAACCTTGTTCTAATGGCCTACTCGATGCGTTATTCACTTATAAAGCTTTTCTAAAACAGAAAATGAAAGTGGACTGTGTGTCCGAGCCTGTGATAAACCCTGCACAAGCAGTGCCTAGGATTCATTGTCCATCCCTGGAGCGCTTCAGATCAGATTTCCTGAATCCTCAGAAGCCTGTGATTATAGAAGGAATAACGGACCACTGGCCGGCCTTCACAGAGCATCCATGGAGGTACTGAAAAATATGCAGCATTAGATTTTATCTTCTGAAATGTCTGTACACTGCCATACTGTACACTCTCTCTAAGCATAGACTACTTGCGAACTATTGCTGGCTGCCGGACAGTACCTATTGAAGTGGGATCCAAGTACACTGATGAAGGGTGGTCACAAAAACTCATCACAGTGAATGACTTCATAGACCGCTACATTATAGGAACAGTAAGAATCATTTGAGTTTCATTTCAGTGTTTTTGTTTTTGTTTTTTTGCCCAGAGAAGCTATGAATTGTCTATATTTGTTATTTTTGGTTGTTTTCTTATAGGCGGAGGATGGAGTTGGATATCTGGCTCAGCATCAGTTGTTTGATCAGGTCAGGTGCATTTCTTTTTTGTGCTATTAGAGGACCAGAATCTGCATACTTTACCTTTAAAGGAATAGTTCCCCCCAATATTTAAAATGTGCTGAAAATGTACTCGCCCTCAGGCCATTCAAGATATAGATGAATTTGTTTATTCATTGGAACAGATTTAGAGAAATATAGCATTGCATCACTTGTTCACCAGTGGATCCTCTGCAGTGAATGGGTGCCGTCAGAATGAGAAACATCACAGTAATCCACAACACTCCAAGTCCATCAATGACATCAAAAGCTGCATGTTTAAAAGAAACAAATCCATCAAGACGTTTTTAACTTTGTAACCATTGCTTTTGGTTTAATAATAACACTTCCACTAGTGAAATAGTCCACCCCACGTTGTCTTTTCATGTCAAAAACCTCTAAAAAAAAATTTAGCACTGTTTTTTACTTGTAAACAGTGCTTGATGCATGCATATTTCACACCTGATTCAGACAAGTCAACTTTTCACTGAAGAAATCAATATTATCAATTGATCAGTATTATGGATTGATCCATTTTAGCGTCAGCTTTAAGTTAAAAATTAATTTGTTACAAAGACAAACCTTTGGATTACCTACATTACTTGTGAATTGCGGTGATGTTTTTATCAGCGGTTTAAACTATCATTCTGATGGCACCCATTCACTGCAGAGGATCCACTAATGAGCAAGTGATGAAAGGCTAAAATGTCCACAAATCTGTTCCAAATGAAGAAACAAACAAATCAGCCTTCAGCAAGTTTTCATTTATGACTGCACTATTTCTTTCATTTTTTTCTCACTATACTGTTAAAAGTGCACTTAGTAATTTTTAGTTTGCGCTATAGCAGTCTTCTTAGATTTGGGATTATACTAATGGATGTAGCATCATGCAAAACCAATAGCAGTCACTCTGGCTGTTATTCATCCTGATAGGTTCCAGAACTGAAAGAAGATATTCGCTTCCCAGACTATTGTTGTCTTGGAGAGGGAGATGAGGATGACATTACAATTAATGCCTGGTTTGGGCCTGGAGGGACTGTCTCTCCTCTCCATCAGGATCCTCAACAAAATTTTTTGGCACAGGTAAACAAGAGACAAATGGTTCATTTGGCATTTGAAAGGCAAGGCTTTTGTTCCCGCTGTTTCATGGCGTTTTGTTTTTGGACGTCAGGTGGTTGGAAGGAAATACATCAGACTCTACAGCCCAGATGAAACAAAATATCTCTATCCACATCAGTCGCAGCTACTGCACAACACCAGTCAGGTAGAAGACCTCATTTATGACAGCAAGTTTCTTCTTAAAGCGTTTTGAAATAATCAAAAATAATCCAAGTTGTTTTGTATCTTAACAAAAAAACACGAGATTGTTTTACCATCACCAGGTGGAGGTGGAGAATCCAGACCTGGTGATGTTCCCAGACTTCTCTAAAGCCTCATATCAGGAGTGTGTTCTCCGGCCTAGAGATGTCCTCTTCATACCTCAACAGCACTGGCATTATGTGCGCTCTCTAGAGCTCAGCTTTTCTGTCAGTTTTTGGTGGTCCTGATTTGTACCGAATAAAATATCTTGTGTTGTCAAGTCTTGTATTGTCTTTATTTGTACAAATGCCAAATTTTAGAGTTTTAGGCCCTATGTTATACACATATATAAATGTATTACTTACTGTAAATGATGCGGTTATTCAGTATTCCCATGATTTAGATGTACGTTTCTGACATCTTTGCTTTTGTTACAATTTAAATGTAAATGCACATTGTTCTTAAAGGGGCACACCGTCCCCCATCTTACCTGATTTCTTATATTTAAATCAATTAATTTTAAAATTATTACATTAATTTAAGAAAATTGCTACATGTACTGCGTTAGACTAACCGGGACTTGCCACAGCACTTACATAATGTTGCTCTTTTGTTGGTTTGATCACTTCTACTGTCATCATTTGTAAGTCACTTTGATTAAATGCATCTGCTAAATTAATAAATGTAAATCTTTCCAATGTAAATACGCCAAAAAGCATTACTTTTTTTTAAAAATCTGTTCAGATATTTTATCCAAGCTATATATTAAACCATGTATTTCTGTATAATCTGACACACATTCAGATGCAACACTTTGAACTTTGCTAATAACTTGAAGTAATCTCTTTTTAAGATTTTCCATTGAAAAGACATATTTGAACGGTGCACTTCTTTTTTTCTTTTTTTATATATATAAACCCAAACCGCTGTGGAAATTCTCACTCCAAGTTGAACTCAAAAGTTGGCAGCCCTGCCTAACCAGGGATGACACATACACAATGAAAAAATCTACAAACACCTACGTATAGCCAACTAGACCAGTAATTATAGCACAGTAAGGTACAGTAGGCCTATAATCTAAAACAGAAACAAACAGAAGGGAAAGCACAAATTTCATAAAATGTAATTGTCATCATGTAATGGGTAGTTCACCCAAAAATGAAAATTTGCTGAAAATTTACTCACCCTCAAGTCATCGCAGATGTAGATGAGTTTGTTTCTTCATTGGACCAGATTTGGAGCAATTTAGCATGACATCATGCTCACCAATGGATCCTCTTCAGTGAATGGGTCCCACCAGAATGAGAGTCCAAACAGCTGATAAAAACACCACAATAATCACTAGAGAAAGCAAAATTATAGACAAAGGACTTGTATTTATCTTGAAACAACAGTTTAAAGTAAAAAAATGTCTTGATGTATTTGTATGCATGTATGTATGCATGTATTTGTTTCTTACAAAGACGCAGCTTTTCGCGTCACAAGACGGACTGCAGTCAAGTGGATTACTTGTTGTGGATTATTGTTAGGTTCTTTTATCAGCTGTTTGGACTCTCATTTTTACTGTCACCAGTACACGGTTGGTAGCCTACTTCAAAAAAGTGGGCCCAGGGCCGGCACGTGCATATAGGCGAATTTTAGTTTATCTTTTGGGCATTCTTTGGAATTATTGCACTCATATCAACAAGTTATCACCCCTTAGTTATTCTTAGTAACTTAGCTTCATAGTAATGCCTCTCCGCGCTGTGCCCCACCTGAGCGGCGTCAATATCACATGCAAACCACCCTCATGTAGTTCCATAAATGTCATCAAAATGAATAAAACTATCCGGACAGGAATGACTTTCGCTACTGGTGATGTCTGATGAGTTTTAAAGCCCGACACGCGCTTCTGAAAGGTAAGATTATAGCCTACTGTGGCTAAAATGTGGGGGAGACTCAGGTGGATACATCCATGTACATCCAAAAAAACAAAAACAAAACAAAAAAACAGGGTTTTGGACCAAAACCGTATTTAGGTTTTTTTTTTTTTTAGCTAGGTAGCCTAGATATTTAGCCTTTATCATTTATAATGCTACGAACAATGTTTAATTTGTAAATTGCGAGGTCCCGGATAAAGCGGGTTGAGGATGGAGAGGTAATGGAGCATTCGCGCAATCATTTAGTGGACCCACTTAAGTGATTATCAGCTTGCATCAGTTGCTTTTATAGTATGCACATATACTCTAAAAATCATGGTTATTTTATTGCAACACTTTTTTGTGTTTGGGTAGTTTTTGTGGAACCCAGCTCCTGGGACATGAGAGTCGCATATTGTAATGAGCGCAGATATTTTGCATTCTCTTCAGGTGAGAGTAGTTCTCAGTGCCGCTGACTTGCATTTCTTTGGTCAAATATAGGTTTGTGTATGTTTTATTTAATCTATGAAACAGTTTCTTTGCTGTAAATCATTTTATTTTATGCAAAGCAAGTCCCCTTAGTTTATCTTTTGGGCATTCTTTGGAATTATTGCACTCATATCAACAAGTTATCACCCCTTAGTTATTCTTAGTAACTTAGCTTCATAGTAATGCCTCTCCGCGCTGTGCCCCACCTGAGCGGCGTCAATATCACATGCAAACCACCCTCATGTAGTTCCATAAATGTCATCAAAATGAATAAAACTATCCGGACATGAATGACTTTCGCTACTGGTGATGTCTGATGAGTTTTAAAGCCCGACACGCACTTCTGAAAGGTAAGATTATAGCCTACTGTGGCTAAAATGTGGGGGAGACTCAGGTGGATACATCCATGTACATCCAAAAAAACAAAAACAAAACAAAAAAACAGGGTTTTGGACCAAAACCGTATTTAGGTTTTTTTTTTTTTTAGCTAGGTAGCCTAGATATTTAGCCTTTATCATTTATAATGCTACGAACAATGTTTAATTTGTAAATTGCGAGGTCCCGGATAAAGCGGGTTGAGGATGGAGAGGTAATGGAGCATTCGCGCAATCATTTAGTGGACCCACTTAAGTGATTATCAGCTTGCATCAGTTGCTTTTATAGTATGCACATATACTCTAAAAATCATGGTTATTTTATTGCAACATTTTTGTGTGTTTGGGTAGTTTTTATGTAACCCAGCTCCTGGTTCAGGAGAGTCGCAACAACCCTATAGCCTACTGTGGCTAAAATGTGGGGGAGACTCAGGTGGATACATCCATGTACATCCAAAAAAACAAAAACAAAACAAAAAAAACAGGGTTTTGGACCAAAACCGTATTTAGTTTTTTTTTTTTTTTAGCTAGGTAGCCTAGATATTTAGCCTTTATCATTTATAATGCTACGAACAATGTTTAATTTGTAAATTGCGAGGTCCCGGATAAAGCGGGTTGAGGATGGAGAGGTAATGGAGCATTCGCGCAATCATTTAGTGGACCCACTTAAGTGATTATCAGCTTGCATCAGTTGCTTTTATAGTATGCACATATACTCTAAAAATCATGGTTATTTTATTGCAACACTTTTTTGTGTTTGGGTAGTTTTTGTGGAACCCAGCTCCTGGGACATGAGAGTCGCATATTGTAATGAGCGCAGATATTTTGCATTCTCTTCAGGTGAGAGTAGTTCTCAGTGCCGCTGACTTGCATTTCTTTGGTCAAATATAGGTTTGTGTATGTTTTATTTAATCTATGAAACAGTTTCTTTGCTGTAAATCATTTTATTTTATGCAAAGCAAGTCACCTAAACAAGCCACATCAGTCTTTTTGCGACGATTAAATGTTACATTTTTACTTCTAAAATGCTTGTTAAACGAGTTTAAATGTAAGAAATGTTGTATACATGTTTAAACGGTAAAATATGTTGTATTAAGAACTGTATTTAACTAAAAGGCATTTAGAGAAAGAAAGAACGATTAAAAAAATATCAAAATAAATGAAAAACGAAAACGAAATGAAACCAAAAGCAGTTATTGCACACCTAACTAAAAACAATAATCAAAAATAAATAATCGTCTTCTAATCAATCTCAGCATGCTTTAATTTTGTGTCGCTAGAGGCTTGCGTCAATAAGCTTAAATTAAAATGTGTTTGGTCTGCACTCTGGAAGTGTTCTGTTAATTCTGCTAAACTTTAATTACTAAAACTCAAATTAAAACTGAAACTAAACTGTATACAAACTAAATAGGCTATAAAACTGTTCACAAAATAAGAACTAAACCAAAATTATTAATGAAACCAATAAAAGAAAACTGAAAGCGATATTAAAATAAAAACTAATTTAAAAATGCAAAACTATAATAACCCTGACACCAACATCTTTCAATGGTGCGTGAGGAGAGGGATCCGCCAAATGAGGTTATCGGAGGTGCTGGACCCTGACCCAGCTTGTTCAAATTACAGAGACTTGTACTTTCCGTGTTCTGAACAACGTTTGTCGAGCTGCTTACCGGGTGTTCTCCCAAATCTTCCCATGGCCACTTCAGGCCTGTACATAGCCTACACTTAATTTGCTTTTGCAGCTATACGCCTACTAGTGGTTATTTTTTATTATTATTTTTTTTTTACGTTGCAGTAGCGAAAAAAATATAATAATCAGAAAACACGCCCGTGTCTGCTTTATTTTAATGCAGTTGTACCAATAAACAAAATCTCCAATATTTCACATGCATCTTAAAGATTGTGTTTAATTGTGAATGTGAAGTGGTAGGGTTTTGCCTAGAGCGGCAGTTGAGCTGGTCCTGAGTAGGCCTATATCAAAACCCATACGTAAAGGCATCCCAGCAAACACAAATACATTTTTAAAACGTTTTGTATTTACTGGGATATTGCCAGGAGGCCATGCTGTAGCTACTGAGAACTCGTCCTGCGACTTTATATGTCATGACTTGTATCTTTTGGTATAGCAATAAATAAAGCCACTCATAATTGTGCGTGCATCTATTAATCATTTTGAGTCTAAAATCATCCCATACAAGGGGTCAAAAGCGGAACCCGAGCGAAATGGAAGTTGGAAGTTACTTTTTTTTTCCAGCAACGGCTCACAGACACAGACAGACCATACGCGTATGGCTCATTAAAATAAACCTCTGTCTGTCTGTGCTGAAGAAATGTAGAAATAAATAATATAACATTTTAATATATTTTCAGTTTCAGATTGAGGTAGGCTATTAATATTGAAATAAGTAGAGGAATTGAAACTGCATAAAAAGTTGATCTGAAATGCAGTCTCGTTTTGCTCTTCCTTTTGTGGTCCTTGCATAATGACTTCCTTTGAGCTTGGCTTTCTCATACATAGACTTGTCTTGCTTGTTTATCGCTGACGTGGGCTCTGATGATAGGCTTGCGTGGAATTCTGCTGTGTTCGAGACGCGCAGGAGATCAGGGAGATCAGGGCTTGTGTTTTAGCGGGAGTCCATGGAACTGCTGCGTGTGTTCCAGGAAACTTCGATACGCCCTTTTTTGGCGACTTCCATGTTGCAAATAGGGAAGCATAGCCCTACGTTAGATTTAACCTACCTGTATTTGTGACTGAAACCGTTTTTAACCGTCTTTAATTTGCCTACCGAGTGGTTAGTAAACTCGGTTTCTTTTATTTTTACTTTGTGGAAGAGACAACGGACTGTCAAATACAGTCAGACGGTATGAAAAAGTAACATTTGGGCTATATTTTACGAGGAATCTTTTTTTTTACAGTTTAGTTTGTAACGTGTAGCCTAATTGCTTGAAGATATATTAGGTAATATTTGTGTTTTCATGTATAGGACGTGCAGGATGTTTTCCACATTTCTGAAGTGTCAGATCATCCTCGCACTCATCTGCCATGCATTTTGTTACGGTAAGCGTTTGTTTCGCTAACAATGTTGTTTTTTCCCTCTGTGTATGCTTAGATATAAAATCTCCATATTTATATGCTGGTGTCACTCTCATAATTGTGTCAAATGTTGCTCTGTACACCGTTCTTCTTTGCTTCAGTAGAAGTACTGTGAAAAGTGTTACAAACTTCTCCATCGGCTCAAACATGTTATTTCTCATTTTTATTCAATTATTCGTTAATTTATTTGTTTAAGACATGTTGATGAAAAGCTGATGTGTGTGTTTTATAACAGATTAAACAAGAACGTGCTGATTGGACGACACCAGTTCTGTCAAATGTTTACTTTTACTTTCATACCTCAAAATTTTGCCATGTCCTAACACCTTGTCTCAAAGTCATTAATGCATCTGTGTTAATAGTCTTATAATCCTGATCAAACTACATTGCTTCTATATCCTCATTTATAAGTTGCTTTGGATAAAGCGTCTGCTAAATGACTAAATGTAAATGTATATTTACAGCCTCATCCCCAGATGAAATAGCCAAAATGGTGATTCCACCTCTCTGTTTTGGTTTAATCATCATCATTTGTGTTATCTTCATCTGCATTTTGAGGTGTGTTTTGTGTTTTTCCATAATTCAATAAAAAACTTTTTAGACAAAAAAAAGTGACAAATTCAGTTCTGACACACTTTGTTTCTTCCTTACAGAATGAGGATGAATTGGTGGGACAAAATCTCCAAGCCAAAAATAGATGCCAATCTTGGAGAGGAGAAGGTGGGAGAAAAATCCTGCTATAACCATCACTAATGTTAAAACTCAAAATACATCCCTTATTTTTTCTCTCATGTTTAACAGGGTCATATTTTGCCTCCATCTGTTATAAAGTTCTTCCCAATCCATGTAGAGATTCCAACACTCGACCTTCATGAGGATAAGAAATTGTATGTTCTTTTGTTTGTTTGTTTGTTCGTTCTTTCTTTTTACTCCAAAAAACTTCAGAAACATGTGACAGACTAGCGTCATTCTAATTCTGATTAATAATGCCTCAACATGTTTGTCTCCCTACAGGATCTCAGCATTATCAGTAGATACAAACAATGAGAAATGTTCCCACAGTGTTGAGTCAGCGCCAGTGGATTATGGCCAGGCTTGCTCTGGTAGCCCTGAAGAGAACATCAGCACCATTAACATCGCATCACGTGTCGAGCATGCCTTGGATGAGGTGTTTAAATTACATCCAATCACAAACAACCCATCACCGTTATCCCCCTACAATCAGGTTACTACGAGCAGGTCATACAAGAGGGCTACTGGTATCAGTTCCTCAAGAGAACGCAACCGTGCAAACCGAGATTCGGGCAATTGCTCTGGCTCATCAGTTTTCAGCAATATGTCATATCTGGAATCAGCCACTGGTGATTCTTTATTCCTGGATCAGCTGAGCTCTGATCATTACTGTCAGTCCGTCAAGAGGGAAGATTCAGACTCGGATGCAAGAGATAACCAGTTTAACTCTCCCACTAATGATACTCTGGAAGACGGCTATCAGTGCTTCAGCAGTGTTTTGGAAAAGGGAAATGATGCAGATGTTTGTGTCAACCTTTCAGATGATGTTGGTGCTGATGAGAAGTGCATCATGAAAAATCTCATCACCAGCACAAATCCACTCTATCCTTCTCTTATTCTGCCTGATGGCAGCATCACACCAAGTGATGAAGGATATCAAGCTTTTCAAGGCTTAACAAAGAGCACAGAAGGACAGTGGAGCACGAGCGTCAGTACTGAACAAGCACTTAATGCATGTGGAGCTTTGAAATTCCCCCAGAGCACCGGCCAAGATCCCACATCTGTGCAGCAAATTTCTTGGGCCGCTTCTTTGCATTTCCCACCCGTTATTCAAATAGACAGTTCATATCAGTGTGTTTAACTGTGCTCATAAAACAAATTACAAGTACATGCCTGAAACATTGAATTCATTTTTGCATGTAATGTCAACAATTACAATGAATCATTCATTTGAAAATATGACCAGTAATAAGAACCATGCAAACTTTGTCCATTGTTTGTTCAGACTCAGAGCCAATGCCTTGAATTTAGGTTGTGCCAGCCATTTCTACAGTAAGATGTTGAAAAGTGCCTTAAAAGGATACCCACCCATTGAAATTATCATGCCATCCCAAATGACTTTATTTCTTCTGTGAAATGCAAACAAAGCTTTTTAGAGGAGTAATCCATCTCAGTGAGTCCATATAATACAAGTTTATCTTAGTAAGTGATGAGAGAATATACATTTTTTTGGTGGAGTGTCACTTTAAATGCCTGTAGGGATCATGTACAGTAACTATTCTTGTTAGTCATACTTCTTTATTACTCTATTATGTTACACAAAATGTCAAATGTGAATCTGAGTCAAATTTGCAAATGCAAATTTTAAAGGCATGATAACAAGACTTCTTATTCTGTTTAACTATGCTGTAAAAACAAATAATGGCTATGTTTACATTTGTAACTATTGATACAGTTGCAATGATAATTTCTTTGACAATATTACCAGTAATAAGAAACTTTGGAGGATTCACTCTTTCAACAAAAGGGGTTATACAGCGACTTACTCTAATACTCTAGTTATAAAATACTCTAGGAAGTCATGTATTATTTTTCTTGGCATTCACATTTTTATTATATTATGTGGCATTTGCTAATGTCATTATTACAGGTCTATGGCTTCATTACAGGGTCTGTACTTGCTGTCTCAGTCTGTAAATTGAACTTGTATTTTTCAATAGGATGTTTCAAACCAAAGAAAAAAAGATGTTTGTATATAGGATGCATTTAGATGTAGATGAAACTATAATGTTTTTTGTTTGTTTTGCTATCATCAACAGGACAATGGCTTATTCTTCAAAAACTCCTCTCATCTCGGTCAGTTCATAGACAGTTAGTCTCAGCCTGTGTACAGTAACTGTGTTGTCAAACAGATGATCGGTATGTGTGTGAAACATTTCATTATTTTTGTATGTAATCTCTAGCTGTTCCACTACTATGGCATTCTTACAAAAACTAAAGCACTTCTCAATTAAGAGCAATGTAAATAGCTACAGCCTTTGCTTCTACATTTCTAAAATAAAACCTCAGAATGTTGAAATAGAGTCCGGGTCCTTCAGGGGAATTTCGAACAGGTTTTCACAGGGCTTCTGTTTTATGCTGCCTGCTACGAACCAGGAAGCAAACTCGTTTTTCTATGGAAGGCACATACACTGAAGTGCATGTTGAGACTTTACACTCAGGAATGGGCATAATTCTTTTTCTATTCTATCTACTTGTTTTCTTTTTATTTATTATTAAAAAAAAACTCTTAACACTAGTATTTCCTATTCTATCTACTATTCTAAACAAAAACAAAAAAAAACATGTTCTGTGTTTAGGCTAACCGAGACTTGTCATAGCACTTGCATATTATTGCTCTTTTGTTGGATTTGATTGCTTTTATTGTCCTAATTTTTAAGCCGCTTTGGATAAAAAGCGTCTGCTAAATGACTAAATGTAAATGTAAGTTAAAAAAACAGTTTTCATGACATCATGACAACTGAAATGGCATCAGACGTTTCTACTGGTTTTCAACAATACCACAATTATACACATTCATGATATAAAAATGCGTTTCCCTCTCACATCCCACAGACTAGTAGACATGTAACCCGTTAGGCTATAAGGAGGCTTAACACTAGTATTTCCTATTCTATCTACTATTCTAAACAAAAACAAAAAAAACATGTTCTGTGTTTAGGCTAACCGAGACTTGTCATAGCACTTGCATATTATTGCTCTTTTGTTGGATTTGATTGCTTTTATTGTCCTAATTTTTAAGCCGCTTTGGATAAAAAGCGTCTGCTAAATGACTAAATGTAAATGTAAGTTAAAAAAAACAGTAGTTTTCATGACATCATGACAACTGAAATGGCATCAGACGTTTCTACTGGTTTTCAACAATACCAGTGCATATTATTGCTCTTTTGTTGGATTTGATTGCTTTCATTGTCCTAATTTTTAAGCCGCTTTGGATAAAAAGCGTCTGCTAAATGACTAAATGTAAATGTAAGTTAAAAAAAACAGTAGTTTTCATGACATCATGACAACTGAAATGGCATCAGACGTTTCTACTGGTTTTCAACAATACCACAATTATACACATTCATGATATAAAAATGCGTTTCCCTCTCACATCCCACAGACTAGTAGACATGTAACCCGTTAGGCTATAAGGAGGCCTTTACATTAAAAAGAAAAGAAAGTCAAAATTTCTGTTTCATGTCCCATAATTGCCTTCAAACTCACTCATCGCCTATATAGCCTCAAACGAAACGCGGGCGGAAGGAACAAAAACAGAAGAATTGCGACACTAGCGTTAGTTCAGTCCAGACATGTGGCCAAATTCTATGATGCTATTGCGGTTAAGCAAGACAAGTCTATTGTAGACTGTCGTGAGTAGGGTTTAAACCGAGCATTAACCGGGCATTTTATGTGTTTGTAAGTGAAACCGTATGTTTAATTTAAAAATATTTCAGTTGTAAACCGTATACTTTGCAACGGAGCAACGAACTGTCAGAAAGGCCTACAGAGAGTATGACAGCGTAAGATATTTCTTCGAAAGAAATCGTATTTATTTATTGTGTGTGTGTGTGTGTTTTTTTTACAGCTCGGTCACAATGTTTTCCACTGCTCTTCTGAGTCAGATCATCCTCGCACTCTTCTGCCAGGCATTTTGTTTTGGTAAGCTGCATACTTTTGTATAGAACAAATGGGCTAAAACAGACTCTGAAAACATAGAGTGTGTATGTATGTATGTCACAGTTGTGTCAAATGTAACTCTATACACTGTTATTTTATGTTTGTGGCACCCAATGGTGAAAATGTTGTGAAATATTATATATCAAATTAAACGAGAAAACCTGATGATTGAGATACCACTAGTCATTTAAAATCCATTAATATGATCACAAATTATTATTTAGACATGAATTGTTACTTGCTCTCCTCAAAATTCATTTTGGCACATGGATCCTTTATACTTTTTACACAGTGTTTTACTGTTAAACTATTTTGACTTTTGCAAAGCAACTGTGTGGTCATCTGTGATAGTGACCTCACCAAAGACTATAGATCTCACCCAGTCTTTTATTTTATAATCCCTGCAGAGCCTACAGAGGAGGACTTGAAGTGTTTTAATGACTATGAGACAGAAATGAAATGCAGTCTCTCCACTGACCGTCTCAAAAGCTGCTCTGGATACAAGCTCAACATCACACATACTGTATTCAATATGTGAGTGTTTGTACAGGCCTGTAGTTCCTCTATAACTAAATGCATTGCTGTTCATTTAGCAATCAGTTGACATGAATATCTCTTAAATTGCAGGTTTCAAAAAATGTATGCATGTATCTTTGAGAGAAGTAATCACAGTGACAACTGTGAGTGCAAAATTAAAGTGCAAGATTTTCTTTTAAATGAAAACTTCACTAGTACACTTCTGGAAGGAACAAATGTTTTATCAAGCAAAACATTCAAGACTGAAGACTTCAGTGAGTATAAATGTTGTCTACAAGTTATTGTTAATCCTTTTCTATGGCATTTGTAGAATTTAGATGCTTTTTAGTTCTAAAATGCTAATTTTAAGGAATTCAAAAATGTAATCCGATCTTATCTCACACGTTTACATGTGTGTTTGTCGTTTTCTGTAGTCAAACCGAAAACTCCAGTCTTATCAGTGCAGAAGACTGCAAATGGAAACTTTAATGTAACTTGGGATGACCAGTATGAAATAAGAGTTTTGGAAGATTTGAGAATAAATCTGACCTATGGCATCAAAGGAGGACATGAAAATGTAAGGATAATATATAGATAATATGAACCATATTGATCATAATTTTTTTTTATAATTAATACATAATATTAATTATTATAATTCAGTGTTTTCCAACCGGGGTGCCGTGTAAAAAAAGCTTTTTTAAAGATTTATAAATTGCTAAAATGTTCAAAAAAGCATCTATTGTATAATATCCATTTCTGATTTCGCCAATAATAAGAGATGCACCGAAATTCCGGCTGCCGAAAATTAGTTCACCGCTCAGTGTTTGCATTAGTTGGGCTCTTGACCCTTGTATCTTTAATATTACATTTTATTTGGCTGCTATAACTGAATTATAACAGCCAGACTTTTGCAAGGAGCAAAAGTCATGAGGTGGTGATGATTATGTTCTAACATAATCATTATTTGACCTGAATCACTAAACTCATTTAGAGTCTAATCTCGGAGTTAAATTTCATTTATTGATTGCAACAGCCTTGACTCCACAACGAAAGATTCTGCTTTTTCTAGAAATTTTGGAAGGATTTCTTACAAGCTGTTCTGATCCCCAAAAAAAACTTCAAAAAGTCTTTCTTTTAGGCACACACAGACATCAAGAACCAGCGTATGAATCTCAACAACGGTGACAAACAGCATATTCAGATATCAACTCTGAACATCACAAAACAAGCTACTAAACAGTCACATAAAAACAGCAAAAATAAAAGAAAAAACGACGAATTAAAGAAATTATAAAGACAATTCTGCTCATAATTTATTCATGCCGCACGCAATGCATGATGGGAGCCATGGATGAGTTTTGATTGGCTACAACATGCTTTTTTGATGGTCACCATTGTTGTGATTCTCACGCTGATTCTTGATGTCTGTGTGTCTAAATGAAAGACATTACATTTTTGGTCAAAATAAGTTTTAAAAACATCTGTCTGATTATACTGAAAATGCCAGAGCTCATGTTGTTCACAGTGTTGACGTAACCAACAAAGAAAACCTAACTCAATTATTCAGGTCATTACATGATGATTATGTCATACAGTGTTAATTTCGACAGCAAATTTTGATTTAGTTTTAGTCATAGTCTTTTGACTAAACTGCCATTTAGTTTTAGTCATATTTTAGTAATCTGAATTGTCTTTAGTTTTAGTCTAGTTTTAGTCGACTAAATCTACAGTAAATTTAGTCGGCTAAAATCTAATGGGTTTAGTTACAGTGTAATGCATTTATTAAGCATTTCTCTAAAATTTCCAAACTCATTATATAGGATAGATATTAAGGTTTTATCATGATAGACACCGATTTAACTGCAGTGACACACAACATGCCCTTATGTTAAAATTAAATAAAACCACTTCTCATAAAGAACAAGAACATTGTCTTCTTTTTAATGAAATACCAATGGTTATATAGGCGAATTATGCAGTCTTTATAGCAACTAGTTTACCAGTCAACAAAATTAATACTGATGTCAAAACACAATCATCACCATCTGATGATTTTTGCTCTTTGCTTGTCTGGCTGTTATAATTCAGTTATAAATAATAAAAATATAAACTAAAGTAAACACTGACCACTATAATGGTGACTTACAAAATTTTCATTTTCTTCTTTGGTAATTCTGCTTGTTAACATCAGGTGTCTTCAATAATGGTCAATCATCACTCAAATAATCTCTTAATTACCTCATTAACTTTAACACTGCTTCAGTGTTACTTATAACACTCTGTAGTGTGGACACATATAGACACCCAGCAGTGTTAATTTGACACTGGGGATTTTGCTGTGTAACGCGACTAAAAAAAGGTTGGGAAACACTGTTATAATTAATAAATAATATTTTATTATATATAAAATGTACACACACTGATAAAACGTTATGTTATGACCACCTATCTAATAACTAAAAAATAATTAAGCCCTCAAAAGATAGATCTCTTGGGGTATCTGGTACCATAATGTCAACAGGTCCACCAGTTCCTGAACATTGAGGGGTGGTGGTGATGTAGCCTGAACCCGCTTTTCACATGGGTTCATGTCAGGTGAATTTAGAGGCCAAGTCATTAACAGAAATTCACCATCATGTTCCTTGAACCACTCCTTGACGATTCTGGCAGTATAGTTATGGCGCATTGTCCATATACAGTATGTACACTGTGTGTGTGTGTGTGTGTGTGACAGTAAGCAGCGCATTAATATAGAATGGTAATTAAAGACTCTAATGCACATCAGCACACCAATAGGTGTTTATTGTAGGAGCTAGACGATGTATGATGACGTGTGACGGCATTGTAGTGGTGTCCCAATTCTTAGAGGAATATTTTCACACCTACCCCTTGACACTCTGTTTCAAGGGACAAGGGGAAGGGGTAGGTGGAGGCGTAGGGGAAGGGGTATAAATAGAATTAGGATTGGGCCCAAATGAAGTCCTTAGCAATGCATATTGCTAATCAAAAATTAAGGGGTCACACACATATATATTAGGGGTGTAACGGTACATGTATTCGTACAGAAAATTTTCGGTACGGGTCTTTCGGTTCGGTACGCATGTGCACCGAACAAATTATTCAATTTTTTCAAGAAATTCAGACAACAAATGCCATTTTGGCGCTCTTTGATTTAGCGTGACAGATCACTGTATAAACACCTCAGATCTGACGTTTAAAATTTTTTGAAACATTGTATGTTCATACAGATATATGTTCTGTATGAACATATAACAGATATATGTTATATGTTCATACAGATATCCAAGACGGTGCCGAACACTGTGGGATCCTTTGAAATTATGGGCAAAAATCTCCAGCCAAATACCAACTACATTCTGACAGCAACAATGAGCACAGACTATAATGATCATAGTATATCTAGTGACCAGAGCGCACCAGTTGAGTTCACCACATGTAAGTCTATCTATATCTGTCTCAAAGTCATTAATGCATCTGTGTTAATAGTCTTAGATAATCCAGGTCAATTTATACATGTTCTACAGCCTCATCCCCAGATGAAATAGCCAAAATGGTGATTCCACCTCTCTGTGTTGGTTTAATCATCATCATTTGTGTTATCTTCATCTGCATTTTGAGGTGAGTTGTCTGTTGTGTTTTTCCATCATTCGATAACAAAACTTCTTACATTTTTGCTATTCATTCACGCATCCTTGACAAATTCAGTTCTGACACACTTTACTACTTCATTACAGAATGAAGATGAATTGGTGGGACAAAATCTCCAAGCCAAAAATAGATGCCAATCTTGGAGAGGAGAAGGTGGGAGAAAAATCCTGCCATAACCATCAATAATGTTAAAAAGTCATTATAATATGGATCAAAATACATCCCTTACTTTTTCTCTCATGTTTAACAGGGTCATATATTGCCTCCATCTGTTATGAAGT
Source organism: Sinocyclocheilus grahami (assembly GCF_001515645.1). NCBI lineage: Eukaryota > Metazoa > Chordata > Actinopteri > Cypriniformes > Cyprinidae > Sinocyclocheilus > Sinocyclocheilus grahami. The sequence goes on from NW_015506135.1 coordinate 133,158, forward strand.
TCTCCCCAATCCATGTAGAGATTACAACACTCGACCTTCATGAGGATAAGAAATTGTATCAGGGCTTCAGTGTTTTGGAAAAGGGAAATGATGCAGATGTTTGTGTCAACCTTTCAGATGATGTTGGTGCTGATGAGAAGTGTATCATGAAGAAACTTATCACCTGCACAAATCCACTCTATCCTTTGAAATTCCCCCAGAGCACCGGCCAAGATCCCACATCTGTGCAGCAAAGTTCTTGGGCCACTTCTTTGCATTTCCCACCCGTTATTCAAATAGACAGTTCATATCAGTGTGTTTAACTGTGCTCTAAAAGCAAATGCTAAATACTTTTTTTTTTTTTCAAGTGAAATGCGTTGAAAAATTCAGACCAGCAAGAGCAGTAAGAGCTATCTTTTAAATACTAATTCTTTCTTTAGACTCCAAAACCTTGAATTTGAAAGTCACACTTTGGACAATAAGAGGTTGTATGGCATCTCATGCTTAAAGATGTCATGTGTTACTATTTTGACATGATTCTGTATACTTTTATTGTTTGGTGCACATTGAGAGTTACATATGTTGGTGTAAAATTTAAAGTTAATATTATTTTTTGCCGTGTCAGTCTTGTTTTTTTTTCTACAAAAATAAAAATATAAAGTATATATTAAGCATTTTTGTGGATGACACTCTTTGTTATATATATATATATATATAGTGGCGGCTCGTGGGCTTTAAAATGGAGGAGGCACACTAATTTTATTGGTCTGGGGATCCCTGACGATTATTATTATTATTATTTGCTTAAAGGGGTCATATGATGTTGCTAAAAAGAACATTATTTTGTGTATTTGGTGTAATGAAATGTGTTTATGTGGTTTAAGGTTAAAAAAATACATTATTTTCCACATACTGTACATTATTGTTTCTCCTCTATGCCCCACCTTTCTGAAACGCGTAGATTTTTACAAAGCTCATCATTCGGAAAAGCGAGGTGTGCTCTGACTGGTCAGCTATCCAGTGCGTTGTGATTGGCCGAATACCTCAAGCGTGTGACGAAAATGTTACGCCCCTTACCATACTGTGATGCAGTGTCCCGGCCGGAGCGACGAGACAAAAACATGAAAACCCATTATAAACGAGGCATTTGTTGCATCCAGTGGTGGACATAATTATGGATTATAATGACTTATACTGTCTTTTTTATGCGTTGTGTTGCGTATCACGCTGCGTAAACATAAAACCATGTCTGCATTTGTGATTGGAGAAATGACAAACAACAAGTGCTACTCTACACTGCTCAAAACTCGCGTTTCAATCGTCAGTGGCAAATTCTTTAAATATGAATACAGTCTTGTGAGTCAGAACAGCCGGCATTGTAGT
>NW_015506135.1:134685-135114 GCF_001515645.1 Sinocyclocheilus grahami
CTCCATAAAATGTGCTGCACACAAATTAATATTTGGGTTGAACTGTTCTGGAACAGTGTTGTAAATACAACTTAACCACTGATTTCTAGTCGTGTCCTCTTTTGGAAGACCAAACAAAGTAGTTTCGCTTTCACAACGAAACACACAGCGTCACACACGGCGGGCAAGAGTGCGCGTAGGCCCATGGGCTTGAGAACAGTGCGGACGGAGGATTCGACGAAGGAGCGTCCAGCGGGCTTGCAGCAACCACATGTGACGACCCCGGGCTGGACTCCACTTTGTCCACAGTGAATTGTCCACGTGGCATGGAGGTGATCAGTTTGTGGCACTGCCGAGGTGGTATGGAAGCCCAGGTTTCGTTGACAGTGGCCTTCAGCTCATCTGCATTTTTTGGTCTCTTGTTTCTCATTTTCCTCTTGGCAATACCCC
>NW_015506135.1:135409-165194 GCF_001515645.1 Sinocyclocheilus grahami
TAAAAAAAATTTGGTTTTTTTTTTGAAGATTTCCAAAATCGTCTTTAAAGGGGGGGGGGGGGTAAAAAGTAAAAAAAAATAAGTGTATGATTAAAATAAAATAAAAAAAATAACTGATGATGAAGCACTAGAATAGATGTCCACACTGACAATTTGTGTAATAATTATTTGATAAATTCTTTGATGAAATAATTTTATTAGACCATGTTACAAATGTGAAAAGTAAGCCAAATGAACTTACTAAACTCTGTTTTAGCTTCCGTCACAGCAGATGTTGCTCTCTGTTTATATCTAAAATAACATTACACAAAAATGTATTTTTATAGTATCAGTAAGTAGCAAACACCAACATTTTCCAACAAAAGTTTATGAATTTATAGTTGGGGTTATCATGGTTATCATTTACAGTAATTATTGGACATTAAAAACCAATTATTTGTTGCATTTTTAAGTATTTATTTATTTGTTTGTCTGTTAAAATGAAGAACATAAAATCACACATGGAATTTTTTTTTTTCTGTGCTGGTACATTAAAAATATCGGCGGGACAATAATCTGAATTTCTGGCCAGATTGGGAAGCAGAACAACCTTATTGTTGGATCTGTGAAAGGAAATGTAAACCTTTTTTGTTTTTGTTGCAAAATGGAAACTCTCATTCACTATCATCAGGATTCACTAAATGAATGAGTGAATTTACTTCAATCTCGTCGATAAAAGAGACTGGCCCTCCTCTTCAGAGAGAACCTCTTCCTGCTGACAGACCTTCCTCAATGCAAGAAAACTCAGTGTCCCGAGTGCTGAGATAACCAGCAGAGCAATAAACATAATCTTTCTGTCTCTATCTGTGGAGGAAAAAAATCTCAATTTATGCTTAAATTTCTAAATATTTTTTTTCATTTGAGAGTTATTATATTTTGTGGTTAGCAGAAATTAAATAAGTGCCGATTAACTTACGTTAAATAAAAAAGTTAACATAATCAAGCTTTTTCAAACCATCATGTTACCTGAAATTTCAGTTTTTCCTTTCCAATCAAAATAAACGTACAGATTTCCAAACAACATACTGGAAAGAAAACACAAATAGAACTTTTCATACAGGAATCATGGACAGTTTTAGGTGGTTAAAACATAGCTCTTGCTGGTTTAACTGATTTGGTTAGTAAGTTTGCATAACTCCTCAAATATGACTTATTTTCTTCAGTAAAACACAAAAGGAGGGCTTAAGTAAAATGTCCAAGCTGTCATTTTCCACAATGGAGTAACATAAATAATATAAACATTATATTAAACTAAAATTAAAACCACTGTAAAAAAATAATAAAAAAAAAATAAATATACATAAATATGTTAAATATCTTTGTAATGAAGATTATTATGATGTGCTAAAATAACTAAAACTAAAACTGAAATAAAATTAATTAATTAAAATTATAGACATGTTAAAAAACGAACAAAAACACACAACAAAATTACTAAAACTAACTAAAATTAAAATGAAAAGAGAAAATGTAAAAATTAAAATCTCAATTATATTAAAACACTAAATAAAATAACATTGAAACACACCTTAGAATATAGAGTAATATGGACTGTATTTATGATGTTCTTGTTTTATTTTTAGAGCTTGGCCGTTTAAATTTATTTTCATTTTATATGGACGAGACAAAATTAGACATTCTGTCTAATATCTAATTTTTGTCTTCTTTCACAGAAGAACATAACATGAGTTTGGAACAACATCTAGTATGTTTGGATGAACTACAGCTTTAAGAGACAGAGTTATTAATCTGCATGCTGCTGATAATTATCTATTGCTTTAACTCCTAACATTAGTTTATTGTTGATGATCACAGACGATTAAGGGTGATATATTAAAGTGAATCTCAGATTATAATTTGGGGTTAATTGTTGCTGATTCTCTGCAAGTGTTTGCTGCTGTCTCTTCCTGACCTGCACTGCAGTAAAGCCCAAAACAATCCTGTGTTCCTGTTGATGGTGGAAGCATCAGAGTTCTCCACTAGAAAGTGCCCTTGAGCTGTCCAAAGCACTGGGGATAGAAAAAAGGAATTAGAATGATGATTAAAAATGAATTTAGAGCTAATATGAGCCATGTTGCACTACTTCGTTATAAATACTTCTTAATAACCTTTGACTGTCATTTAAATTATTGCCTGCAATTCATATTGACTGACTATAATGGATTCATCAGTGTAACAAAATGCAACTATACTACCTTTTTCTGAGCGGCAACTGGAACCTGTCTCCAATATCATATTGCTTAAGTGGGTGAAGGAATTTTAGAATGTGAAACACCTACTTCTGCAGAAGTGTTTACTATACACAAAAGACTAACCACACTAACTGAGAAAATGTTGCAGTACTGCATACAAGCTTTGTGTTTAATGTGAAAAAACATTTCATTAATTATGTGGTTAAGGGTGGATGGCCTGAGGGAGAGAGAATAGTTTTGGGTGAACTATTAAGTCAATTAGTGATGAATTATTTGATGAATTTAAACACACTATGAATGTACTTGCGTGTTTTAAGTATCTACTTACGGGCTGCTCCAATGCCGATTATCACGGATGTCAAATAAAAGGACCATGTGGATGGAATGATGAATACAGCTATATAACCACTGAAAAACACACAGAAGTGAGCAATGCAGACAACGGTGGCATGGTGACTAGAAGATGAACAGTCACAAAGAAATATGGGATACTCGCCTATAAAGAACTCCACTCAAGAACATGGTAAACTGTGGTCCAATTATTGCAACGACAGTAGGAGCTAACACATTGCAGAATGAAAAAACTCCATATATTATTCCAAGGCTGTAAAAAGAAAAAGGGAATATTATTGGATATCCGATTTCATCATATCTACACCTTAAATTTCTGACATTAGAAAATGTGAGATCACTTTTTAGCCTCTACTTCTCTTATTATTCATATTGCACTGTGAAATAATGCACCATTAAACTGCTGCATATGGTCTCTTTTGCATTTCTTCGTCGCAATTACAAACTCACCAGTGTTCAACTGACATAAGTTTGCTACTTTACATTTTTAGTCAAAACTGGTGGCAACCTACAGTGATGAGTTCGTCACACTTTTTCAACCACTTTAATTACTAATTACAGTCATCTAATTACAGATGAAGAAAACAGAGTTAAAGCTATGATGAAGTCTCAATTAATCAATTAAAATAACATGATGTGTTGAATTAGATTGAAACAAATATGTTGTAACACAATGGCACAGGCATTTTTTTTTTTTTTTTTTTTACCGTGCAGCGTATTATATTTACATATCCATCATAAACCTCTAAATTATGAATATGGGATATGGTAGAAAAGGTGAAGGACTGAGATCTTACCTGTGATACCCACTCCCAGTGAAGTTAGTGCTATTCAAGCTTTTCACCACTGTTTGCTAAAATGAAATAAATAAATAAATAAACAAACGTTTTGCTGTTGACCTAAACAGCCCTGTGGCATGACAAATAAAGTTTATAAAATGTTTAATAAATACTTCATGTAGTGAATATGAACTCATAAAAACTACATGTATTTAAAAAAAGTAAAAGAATTATAAAAAATTATGCTATTTAAAATAGTTGTACATGAAGCATGTATACTGCAAGACACTGCTTGATATGTCAACTACCATTGTGTCATTGTGAATATTTTAAAGATCATTTTGCACTGAAACTTCCAACACATAGATTAACCTTAATACATATTTGTTGAATCTTATGAGAAGACATCCTTTCGTGGTTAAACTGAGTTTGTGGGGTTTTTCTGTGTTGGATGCCAGTGAGGTTAACATGAGTCCAACCGTGACATTTGAATTAGTTTCTCCCATTAGTCATGCAGGATAATTCATTGACTGATGGGGAAAATCAAAAACACGAGATGCGCCTGACCCAGATTTACCTCAACTATAGACTGTTTTCAGATAATCTAACTGAAAAACTTTATTGAATGTCGTCACAAAAACTTAAGCTGAAAAAAACACTTGATATTTACCATGGTATTGTTACTGCAATAAAACTGTGTGAATAAAATCACAACAAATAACTTTAGTTTTTGCTGTATTTTTACAGAAACTACTGCTAATAAAAAAGTTAAAACTGCTGCAAACTTTAAAGGCTTGCAATTCTCAAGTTTTGGCATAAGTACTGCTAGAATTTCAGTACAAAAAAAAAAAAAATTTCAGACATATTTTGAAACATAGTAGTATAATGAAGCATGCCATCCTATCATAGGTTACCTCTCAGTCTAATAGTTTATAGCATGCAATAAGAATGAAACACAACTTACTTCGATATTACCGCAGGTGGTGAAGGCTGTAAAAATGAGCAAAAATCCTATTCCCAAAATAACAACATTATACATCCTAACATCCGCCATCCTCAGCTCATTTAAATCCTCGTGTAAGATGCCAGAGTTTCAGCGAGTGTGCCTTGGTCCATGTAAATAAAGCCAGCATCCAGGAAAGCAAACTGTTAGAAAGCAAACCAAGTTGAGTAATTATCTACAGAATGTATATTACACTATTATTGCATTATATCCATTACAGCAGTTAAACGTTAGTGAATACAAGTGCGTGGTCACAGACGGGCACGCGCCTCGTGACCATTAAGCATGAGATGAAAGTTACTGGAATGCAAAATCCATGTGATGGTTTCCGTGGCAACTACTTCAAAAGAAGCATAGATAGATAGATAGATAGATAGAGAAAGAGAGAAAGAGAGAAAGAGATAGACAGACAGACAGACAGATAGATAGATAGATAGATAGATAGATAGATAGAGAAAGAGAGAAAGAGAGAAAGAGATAGACAGACAGACAGACAGATAGATAGATAGATAGATAGATAGATAGATAGAGAAAGAGAGAAAGAGAGAAAGAGATAGACAGACAGACAGACAGATAGATAGATAGATAGATAGATAGATAGATAGAGAAAGAGAGAAAGAGAGAAAGAGATAGACAGACAGACAGACAGATAGATAGATAGATAGATAGATAGATAGATAGAGAAAGAGAGAAAGAGAGAAAGAGATAGACAGACAGACAGACAGATAGATAGATAGATAGATAGATAGATAGATAGAGAAAGAGAGAAAGAGATAGACAGACAGACAGACAGATAGATAGATAGATAGATAGATAGATAGATAAAGAGAGCAAGAGATAGACAGATAGATAGATAGATAAAGAGAGCAAGAGATAGACAGACAGACAGACAGACAGATAGATAGATAGATAGATAGATAGATAGATAGATAGATAGATAGATAGATAGATGATAGATAGATAGATAAAGAGAGCAAGAGATAGACAGATAGATAGATAGATAGATAGATAGATAGATAGATAGAGAAAGAGAGAAAGAGAGAAAGAGATAGATAGACAGATAGATAGATAAAGAGAGAAAGAGATAGATTGATAGATAGATAGATAGATAGATAGATAGATAGATAGATAGATAGATAAAGAGAGCAAGAGATAGACAGATAGATAGATAGATAGATAGATAGATAGATAGATAGATAGATAGATAGATAGATAGATAGATGAACAGTATGGTACTTGGATTTATTGTGTAAAATGTTGATGATGATCTCACAAATTCTCTTTGTATCATTGAGCTATTTAATATATTTGAGTTGTATCCTTGAGGTTAGCTACAGCGTTGTGCTAGTTAGTTACACATGCTTGCTGTCAATAACACTGTATCACTGCAATAGCTTACCCGATTCACAAAGCCAAACTTGAACACGCAGTCGCTGTTGCTCCTGCATCGGTCAGCAGCGATTCTCTGTATGTCTTCTTATTATGAACATTAGAAAGTGCGTGAAATGATCTGTACTTGTTTACATGTTGCTTTCAAAAGTTGTCGATTGTGTAAGCGCTGAAAGATCACCAACCCCTCAAGGTAAGGTAGGGTAAGTTTACGCGTAGATCATCCGTAGATCTGTAAGCAATATCCACAGAGCTCGTGTCAAGCGCTATTGTGTGGAAATCAATGTTGACAGGCTACGTCACATCTGGATCCTCCTTGTGTTCTTTTCTTCTTGAATTACAGCAAAGAATACGATTTAGAAGCAAAAAGACAAGAAACTAAATATGCTAAGAGGGTCACAATACATGACATTCTGAAATTATATTATTACGCCGTAGAAGAGTCTATGATTTTTTTTTTAAAGAATCAGCACATTTCTTGAAATTTACATTTATGAATGTAAAATATTGCGAGGAATAGCAATACAAAAACTGAACTTAAGAAAAATTGTCTATTTTCGAAGAGTCACTAAAAAAATTGCTAATGCGGTTATTTGGGGATAAATTAATTTTTACAAAGTTAGAAAAGTCAATGCTTTGCAACTTGCAACAAACACAATTCTACAATAAATGGGCATTTGTGATGACAAAGGAGCAATTGGGTAAACTACTATTATAAACTTTATAGTTTACTGAAGTTTATGATGTACTTTATGAATAATTTTAAAAGGACCTAAGGAAAAGGAACCAAAAAAAAGTCCTCGTTACGTTTCATAAACCAGATTTTTAAATCGCGAAGTCAGTACGGGAAGCCGCGGAGCTCATTCGCTGACAGCACGCTCTTTCCCAGAAGCCTTTCCTCATATTGTACACAATCATCATGGCGGCGCAGGATGGTAGGTAGTGTGAAAATGTACTTAAATGCCGTTTGCACAGTCTTTGCGGTGTTATTTTGCGGCGTATTACATCAGCTCCAGTTATTTGACACTTGTATTACACTGAATGGACGCTCTTTTAACTTGTCAGGGTGGAATAATAGCTAGATATTATGTGATTAGCCATGTCGAAAACTTCGGCTGTGTCACAAAATCTAGAGAGCCGTCTACCTAGACAGCATTTTGAGGGATGCTGAAACGTTTGACCCTTTATGGAACTTTCGATTAACGTCTATGGGCATCGCGGAAGCGTTTGGAACGTTCGAGCGAAGGTTCCAATCGAGCCCACAGTACGTTACCCAAAGATGCTGTCTAGATAGACAGCGCAGTGAATTTTGAGACACAGTCTTGATGTGAGCTTGCGAATATTAGCACAGCGGGCTGGCTAAGTTACCGATGAGTCAGTTGTGTACGATTACAACACAGGCTCTGTCGAGTCGCTCATGCTTACAGTTACTGGTCTTAGTTCAACAGTTGGGCACAAATGAGCATAAGGGAATTTACTAGATGTTTCTGAGCCTTTAGACAGCAGCTAGACAGTTAGCTTTTAAAATCTGTGTACTAGAGACGGTCTAGTTAGGACTATTTAAGGAGTAAAACAGACAAGTAATGGGTGGGAATCTAGAACAAACACATGAATTCAGCTTGTATCTGTAAAATTTTGATAGTTACCTAGTTTTCCCAAAAGTGTTATCTTATTGGTTATAAAATATTGTCCCATGAGGATTTGTTAGTTTTATTGTAATACTTAAATACTATAGTTTGATTTTGTCATATCAGTGCTCTGAAGCAGGTCAACATTTGCACCTTGAAAACTACATTTCTTTAACAATATGATTCCTCATCTGATAATTGTTCCCACAGGAAGTGAGGTAGTAGGAATGGAGGCTGAGGTCACGCAGAAGGTACCAGAAGTGGTGTGCGAAGCTGCTGGACAAGAAGATGCAGCAGGGACTGAACAAGCATCTCTTACCGATGGCGAAAGCACGTCAGCTCAGCCCGCTGCTGTCAGCAATGGAGAGGAAAGTGACGAGGGGAAAGAGATGGTGGAAGTGAAAATCATTTGGAACAAAAACAAATATGACCTTAAAATTCCTTTAGATGGCACTGGTGCTAAACTGAAAGAGAAGATTCACACTCTCACTGGTAATCATCATGTCATGTCATTCAAACCTGTATGACTTTGTGTTTCACAGAGGTCATACAAGGTGAGACCTTGGAGAACATTTGTCCTCTTATGAGGATGTTTCACCAATTATGAAACAAATTCAATTCCAGCTAGGGCTGCACGATTAATCGAATGCGATTGTCATGCGCATCTTGTCAGTAAAAGCCGGTTCTGTTATTAGTAGTAAATCTCCATCACGTGCTTTCAGATAGAGCAGAATTTACTACACAGAGCCGTAGTTCACTGACAAGCTACGCAAAATCGCATTCATAATCACAGACGATTTAATCGAGTGATTATGAAATCGTTCTGCGATTATGAAAGCTGTTTGCGTAGCTTCTCAGTGAACTACGGCTCTGTGTAGTAAATGCTGCTCCATCTGAAAGCATGTGAAAATACCACACTTAATAACATGTTTTTACTCCAAACTCACTTCATAACGTCAGTCAAGTGTTTGAAATAAATCCTTCTGTGAGATGATGTGGCTTCTTACACAATAAGGCACGCAATATTTTATAGTATTCTAAGCAGTGATAAAGGCTATGTCGATTATCATTGCATTATTATATACTTTATTATAGGGCTGGGCGATATAGCTAAAAAATGTATCGACGATATAATGTTTCATATCGTTCGGTATCGATAATTATTGACATTTTTATAACCTTTTTTAAAACAAAAAGAAAACTGTTTCAATTTAACCACTGTATTTATAATTAACACAATTTATTGAGACAAACAACAAATATTTTTTGTTTTAACAAACACAATAAAAATTAAACAAATATCTAATTTCTAATGTTTTATATGCAGATTAAATGGGTCTTTATTGTATAGGTCTAATTGTCTCCCGAGGCCACAGGAGGGCGCAATGAGCAAAGTAATGCAACGCATTTAGCAAGTAACTCTATAAAAACGTGCATTACGTCTAAATTAACTCATAAAAATCAAATATAATTTAGTAAATTGCATGAACAATTATGAACAAAACAGCATCATGTATTTATGCATTGCTTAATCTAAAGACCCGAAGCGCCATTCATACAGACTGCATTAAAAAACATATGAGACACAGTGAAAAGGAATAAACCTCCACAAATTCGCGACGTGTTTTCTAAAAGTTTAAACTTTGAATGCTTTCTAATCTCTTGTGTGAGACGTGAGTGGAGCAGTCATATTTGTCTGTCTAAAAATGTGCTGAATATGCGTTCTGTGTGAATGGCTTGGTTTTGGTTTTAACCTAATCAAGATCTTCTCCGCATATAGCTTCTATATTTCTCTAATATTTTGAATGCATAACACAGCAGCGGCGCATCTCGTGGGCTAGACTAACAACACATTAAAATGCAACAACGTCACTTACATCATCATCACAGCATCTCGCGCGCCCTGATGCACACCTAACATTCAAATGCAAATGTTTATTTTAAATTCGACTAATATTCATTCTTTATTCACAATCTCCTCATCACAGACAGTCACAGCAATCATTTTAGCATGTGTTCGTGTTTGTGCGTGCTGTCTGCGTCACTCATAGCACATGCCTATATCGTGCACTATATCGAATATTTTTTATATCGTTATCGAAGAAGGTGTACTGTCGATAAATATCGATACCGTTTTATCGCCCAGGCCTATTTTATTATAATAAAAATTATAATGAGACGAACTTGGATAAACTATGTGAAGTGAAGTGTCGTAGTCGTGTTTATTAGTCACGTTGAATTAATGAAAGCAGTTAAGTCTTCTGTTTATTCAACAACCGCTATAGGCATTTCTTCTGCGGGGTGTATTTGGAGTTTCAGCGCGAGAGTGCACACTGGCCTTCGGATGGACTTTACTGCAGATCACAGAACCGTGCTTCACTGAAGATACGCATGACAATCTGCTTCTGCCTAATCGCGATTTATTGCCTTTGCAATTTAATTTCGATTAATTGTGCAGCCCTTATTCCAGCTGTAAAGCAGGTTTACAGAAGACAGTAGTGTCAATATTTAAATTAATTTGGCAGAGCTTTTCATTATCCATTATCCAAGTAAAAACAATCCCATGTAAAGATATACATGATCAGATTTTTGAAATTAGTTTCAAAAGAGTTTAAAAGCATCCCAGAATTCACATCCTCCAGCAATTACTATCATTTTAAAATGTAGAAAATAGAAATAGTTGGTGTGTCCAAACCTGACTATCAGATTGTTTTTTTTTTATAGGGATGTAACGATGAGCTGCGAGCCGGTTGAAAATCGAATCAAATATCTGACGATTCAAATCGGTTGAGATGCTAAAAAAATCACGAGACAGTTGGGGTAGGAGTTTATATGAATGTATCTCTGACTGTCTTTAGAAAAAGTTTACGTGGAATTTTCTTTTCATCTTGTTGCCTCTGAATGATGTATATTAAGGTAGTGTTCATAAGCCTGCTTTGCTTACAGCGGTAACCCAGGAAACACTGTATCATTGCTGTTCATAAGTGCCACCTGCTGTCAGAGAGTGAACTTGCGTCTCATTCAGCTCGTCTGCTGTTTCCTTCAGATAGGTTTTATGTAGTATAGTTTCACAAAACTAAAGTCAGACCATTCTGTTTTTGCTTCAAATTTCGAAATTATACAGTCTAATTTAGATTAAAACCTGCTCATGCTGCATGTATGCAGCATCTTTGTTTGGATCATGATTAAAATGCAGTGGTTGCCTCCAATTTTAAATGGAAAGAGCACAGACAAAGCCTTAGTTTGTTTATATGAAGAGATGTATTTTATTCATGTAACTTATATGATTTGGGGTTTGCTTTAAAATTTCAGTTTAGTTTTGTTATATTTCAATTTCACAAATAAACGTGCAGCAATAGCCTAATAAAAGGACACCTTTTCATTTACTATATAATGTCTTCAATCTCATTTTGTTAAAAAAATCGTGAGAAAATCGAATCGTTACATCCCTATCTTTTTGTACTGTATATTGTTATTTTTGAGCACAAAATTACCTTGGTCTGTCTCATGTCACTACTAAAGCATCAATAAAATGCTTCATGGTGAGACTTTATAATGTTGTATAATATGGAACCACCATATATCAGGATTGAAATGACCGAATACAAATGCTTTTTTGTGTGTTTTGTATGGTTATCAGGTCTTCCACCTGCTATGCAGAAAGTGATGTACAAAGGACTGCTACCAGAGGACAAGACGCTTCGAGAAATCAAAGTTACAAATGGTGCAAAGATTATGGTGGTTGGATCTACAATAAATGATGTACTAGCTGTAAATACACCAAAAGAAGTTATTCAGCAAGAGGTTAAAGCTGAGGAGAACAAAAAGGAGCCATTGTGCAGGCAAAAGGTGGGTGGAAAACCTATTTACATAATGTGAACTCTAGCAAGTTATGATGGAAAGAATTCTTACAAATATACCTGTGTACTTATATTTTATAAATGTACTTGTGGATGCTTTTTTTTCTCAGCAACATAGAAAAGTTTTGGACAAAGGAAAACCAGATGATGTCATGCCATCTATAAAAGGAGCTAAGGTATGCAAAACCTGTGAGGCATGGGATATGATAAGACTGTACCATTTCATTGCACACATGCCGAACAAAATTAATTTTATACATATTAGGGCTGTTCATTTAAATAATAAGTTATGGAAAAATAGTGTGATTAAAATATTTGAATGCAGTTAACACACTGGCCCCGCCCCAGAACTCACTGCGTAATGTAGTCAATAAATGCAGTTATGGGCCACTAAAATTCGAGATGTTGGGGCAGAAATGTCCATATGAGTTTTTGTCCCGAATAGCTCAAGTGCAAATGTGATTTCCTACAACAGTTCAGTAAATAAGAAGTTAATATTGTTGTAGTCTGTTTTTGCTCAATCCTGCCTATATTACCTATAAGGCCATAGCAGAGCTGTTTTGCATCTCCAAGCATCAGGCAGCTGTGTTTCATTTCTGAATGAATCAGCCGTTTGAACCAATCGAATGAATGACTTACTCATAAAGATATTTACCGCCACCTACTGGCAGTTTTAGTTTCTTATTTAGAGTATCCATAAACATTAAAGGGATAGTTTACCCAAAAATAACATCATTCTGTCATCATTTACTCACTCATGTCATTTTTAATTGATATGACTTCCCTTTGAACATAAAAGAAGATATTTTTAAGAATGTTGGTAACCAAGCTGTTTCTGTTTCTAATGACTTTCATTGTATGAACAAAAAACACTGAAATGTTTCTCAAATGATCTTCTTTTATGTTCCATAGCTTATATTAGGCTCTTGTAGCCTAAATGTTTGTGTAATACATTTTCTTGAATCAAATAAAATATTTCTTTCTAAAGGTACTGCTAAAAAATGTATCGACGATATAATGTTTCATATCGTTCGGTATCGATAATTATTGACATTTTTATAACCTTTTTTAAAACAAAAAGAAAACTGTTTCAATTTAACCACTGTATTTATAATTAACACAATTTATTGAGACAAACAACAAATATTTTTTGTTTTAACAAACACAATAAAAATTAAACAAATATCTAATTTCTAATGTTTTATATGCAGATTAAATGGGTCTTTATTGTATAGGTCTAATTGTCTCCCGAGGCCACAGGAGGGCGCAATGAGCAAAGTAATGCAACGCATTTAGCAAGTAACTCTATAAAAACGTGCATTACGTCTAAATTAACTCATAAAAATCAAATATAATTTAGTAAATTGCATGAACAATTATGAACAAAACAGCATCATGTATTTATGCATTGCTTAATCTAAAGACCCGAAGCGCCATTCATACAGACTGCATTAAAAAACATATGAGACACAGTGAAAAGGAATAAACCTCCACAAATTCGCGACGTGTTTTCTAAAAGTTTAAACTTTGAATGCTTTCTAATCTCTTGTGTGAGACGTGAGTGGAGCAGTTATATTTGTCTGTCTAAAAATGTGCTGAATATGCGTTCTGTGTGAATGGCTTGGTTTTGGTTTTAACCTAATCAAGATCTTCTCCGCATATAGCTTCTATATTTCTCTAATATTTTGAATGCATAACACAGCAGCGGCGCATCTCGTGGGCTAGACTAACAACACATTAAAATGCAACAACGTCACTTACATCATCATCACAGCATCTCGCGCGCCCTGATGCACACCTAACATTCAAATGCAAATGTTTATTTTAAATTCGACTAATATTCATTCTTTATTCACAATCTCCTCATCACAGACAGTCACAGCAATCATTTTAGCATGTGTTCGTGTTTGTGCGTGCTGTCTGCGTCACTCATAGCACGTGCCTATATCGAACATTTTTTCTATTGTTATCGAAGAAGGTGTACCGTCGATAAATATCGATACCGTTTTATCGCCCAGGCCTATTTTATTATAATAAAAATTATAATGAGACGAACTTGGATAAACTATGTGAAGTGAAGTGTCGTAGTCGTGTTTATTAGTCACGTTGAATTAATGAAAGCAGTTAAGTCTTCTGTTTATTCAACAACCGCTATAGGCATTTCTTCTGCGGGGTGTATTTGGAGTTTCAGCGCGAGAGTGCACACTGGCCTTCGGATGGACTTTACTGCAGATCACAGAACCGTGCTTCACTGAAGATACGCATGACAATCTGCTTCTGCCTAATCGCGATTTATTGCCTTTGCAATTTAATTTCGATTAATTGTGCAGCCCTTATTCCAGCTGTAAAGCAGGTTTACAGAAGACAGTAGTGTCAATATTTAAATTAATTTGGCAGAGCTTTTCATTATCCATTATCCAAGTAAAAACAATCCCATGTAAAGATATACATGATCAGATTTTTGAAATTAGTTTCAAAAGAGTTTAAAAGCATCCCAGAATTCACATCCTCCAGCAATTACTATCATTTTAAAATGTAGAAAATAGAAATAGTTGGTGTGTCCAAACCTGACTATCAGATTGTTTTTTTTTTATAGGGATGTAACGATGAGCTGCGAGCCGGTTGAAAATCGAATCAAATATCTGACGATTCAAATCGGTTGAGATGCTAAAAAAATCACGAGACAGTTGGGGTAGGAGTTTATATGAATGTATCTCTGACTGTCTTTAGAAAAAGTTTACGTGGAATTTTCTTTTCATCTTGTTGCCTCTGAATGATGTATATTAAGGTAGTGTTCATAAGCCTGCTTTGCTTACAGCGGTAACCCAGGAAACACTGTATCATTGCTGTTCATAAGTGCCACCTGCTGTCAGAGAGTGAACTTGCGTCTCATTCAGCTCGTCTGCTGTTTCCTTCAGATAGGTTTTATGTAGTATAGTTTCACAAAACTAAAGTCAGACCATTCTGTTTTTGCTTCAAATTTCGAAATTATACAGTCTAATTTAGATTAAAGCCTGCTCATGCTGCATGTATGCAGCATCTTTGTTTGGATCATGATTAAAATGCAGTGGTTGCCTCCAATTTTAAATGGAAAGAGCACAGACAAAGCCTTAGTTTGTTTATATGAAGAGATGTATTTTATTCATGTAACTTATATGATTTGGGGTTTGCTTTAAAATTTCAGTTTAGTTTTGTTATATTTCAATTTCACAAATAAACGTGCAGCAATAGCCTAATAAAAGGACACCTTTTCATTTACTATATAATGTCTTCAATCTCATTTTGTTAAAAAAATCGTGAGAAAATCGAATCGTTACATCCCTATCTTTTTGTACTGTATATTGTTATTTTTGAGCACAAAATTACCTTGGTCTGTCTCATGTCACTACTAAAGCATCAATAAAATGCTTCATGGTGAGACTTTATAATGTTGTATAATATGGAACCACCATATATCAGGATTGAAATGACCGAATACAAATGCTTTTTTGTGTGTTTTGTATGGTTATCAGGTCTTCCACCTGCTATGCAGAAAGTGATGTACAAAGGACTGCTACCAGAGGACAAGACGCTTCGAGAAATCAAAGTTACAAATGGTGCAAAGATTATGGTGGTTGGATCTACAATAAATGATGTACTAGCTGTAAATACACCAAAAGAAGTTATTCAGCAAGAGGTTAAAGCTGAGGAGAACAAAAAGGAGCCATTGTGCAGGCAAAAGGTGGGTGGAAAACCTATTTACATAATGTGAACTCTAGCAAGTTATGATGGAAAGAATTCTTACAAATATACCTGTGTACTTATATTTTATAAATGTACTTGTGGATGCTTTTTTTTCTCAGCAACATAGAAAAGTTTTGGACAAAGGAAAACCAGATGATGTCATGCCATCTATAAAAGGAGCTAAGGTATGCAAAACCTGTGAGGCATGGGATATGATAAGACTGTACCATTTCATTGCACACATGCCGAACAAAATTAATTTTATACATATTAGGGCTGTTCATTTAAATAATAAGTTATGGAAAAATAGTGTGATTAAAATATTTGAATGCAGTTAACACACTGGCCCCGCCCCAGAACTCACTGCGTAATGTAGTCAATAAATGCAGTTATGGGCCACTAAAATTCGAGATGTTGGGGCAGAAATGTCCATATGAGTTTTTGTCCCGAATAGCTCAAGTGCAAATGTGATTTCCTACAACAGTTCAGTAAATAAGAAGTTAATATTGTTGTAGTCTGTTTTTGCTCAATCCTGCCTATATTACCTATAAGGCCATAGCAGAGCTGTTTTGCATCTCCAAGCATCAGGCAGCTGTGTTTCATTTCTGAATGAATCAGCCGTTTGAACCAATCGAATGAATGACTTACTCATAAAGATATTTACCGCCACCTACTGGCAGTTTTAGTTTCTTATTTAGAGTATCCATAAACATTAAAGGGATAGTTTACCCAAAAATAACATCATTCTGTCATCATTTACTCACTCATGTCATTTTTAATTGATATGACTTCCCTTTGAACATAAAAGAAGATATTTTTAAGAATGTTGGTAACCAAGCTGTTTCTGTTTCTAATGACTTTCATTGTATGAACAAAAAACACTGAAATGTTTCTCAAATGATCTTCTTTTATGTTCCATAGCTTATATTAGGCTCTTGTAGCCTAAATGTTTGTGTAATACATTTTCTTGAATCAAATAAAATATTTCTTTCTAAAGGTACTTTTTGTTATGTCTACTTGATACTTTTCTCATTTAACACAATAATGGCTTTAAATGATCTTTTGTGGGAATTTTCAGTCAAATTCAATTTGTGATTAATTACATTAATCGACACATCTTGCAGTTAATTACATTAAAAATGTGTATTGATTGACAGCCCTAATATATATATATATATATATATACTGTGTGTGTATGTATGTATGTATATATATATATATATATATATATATATATATATATATATATATATATATTAATGATGTCAAATGATTAATCGCGATTAATCACATCCAAAATAAGTTTTTGTTTACATAATATATATGTGTGTACTGTGTATATTTATTATATGTATATAAATACACACGCATGTATTTATGTAAGAAAAAGTTTGTTTTTACATTAAATATATTTATTTATAATATAAATTATATGAATATAAATATATACATGTAAATATTTTTAATATATATACTGCATGTGTGTGTATTTATATATACATAATATACACAGTATACAAACATATGTAAACAACTTTTATTTTGGATGCGATTAATTGTTTGACAACACTAATATATATATATACACAGAGCTGTAAAGTTCTTATAAGGATGAAGAATAAGTTCCTTGTGCGCACTAATGACATTTGAGTGATCTCTTTATTTGTTGAACAGGAGCGTCTGCCAACAGTGCCTTTATCAGGAATGTACAACAAATCTGGCGGAAAAGTACGACTCACATTTAAACTGGAGCAGGATCAGTTGTGGATCGGAACAAAAGGTGATTTCATCATTTAATTAAACACTTATCCATAATACTTGGTTTATGTTAATTTTTTTTCTGGCCTGCAGAAAGAACAGAAAAAATCCCGATGGGTTCCATCAAAAATGTTGTGACTGAGCCAATAGAGGGTCATGAGGACTATCATATGATGGTATGTGTTTATCGCAGCATTTAACAAACTATGCATTGTATCTGGCATTCTCAAACTGGATTTTTTTAAAACTTAATATACTAATGATAACTGTAAATATTTTACTTATTGTTTGGTGCTGCTATAAGACATATATATATATATATATGCTTGTTTGTCACCCTAGGCATTTCAGCTGGGTCCGACAGAAGCCTCACAATATTGGGTCTACTGGGTGCCTGCACAGTTTGTTGATGCAATCAAAGACACAGTTCTCGGAAAATGGCAGTATTTTTAACGTGCCTCTATAGACACTGAAGAATTGGGATTCAGAGCAAAAGATTGATAACATTAACTGGAGCCAACACAATAATCTGAAGAACCGATTTTTCTGAAGTATTTCCAGAGCAAACCGAAGGATTGCTGTTGGACAAAATATTTTGGGGGTTTTAAGTGCACTAAGTGTCAGCATCCCGTTTTTCAAACTGTTTCATCACTCGTTTTTTTTTTGTTGTTTTTTTTAAAGCAATCCCAAGCATAAACAGAAAATTGTACAGAACTTGCATATACATTTCTCGTAGTTATTCTGAAAGAAATAAAAATTATTTAAGGAAAATGATTGATGCAGTAGAAAGATTTTATCTAGTATATTCCTTGGTTTACCATACAACTCAAGCAATCTTGCCAAAGTCGATATAGTTCACGCCGTTGTTAGTTTTACAGTCAGCTTTTATGATTGCACAGATTATAGTTTACATGTAAAGCAGCAGCAATGTAACACTCAAATATGGTATTAATCAAGGTTAAAAGAGCATTGTGGCATTTTACGTGGTTCAAAAAATTCAGCATTTTCTTCAAGACTTTTAATAGCACATGGAGAGCTCATCTCATTTTGCCTTGACAGCAGGAGCCTTGATGCAGAATTACAACCCAAAAGCCAAGAGTACAGTTGCTCAGCCTCTGTACTTTCAACCACATGATACTTTGACAAAGGCAATATCTTCTTTATATTTCATGGTTAAACGCAGCAACATCTCTAGGGCCAAGTCCCTCTCAAATCAGATGCTATATTAGGGAAAACAGTGTTGATGTGCCCTTAATACTCAGTCGTTTAACTAAGTTGCTGATGATTGACTATTCTGATCATGCATGTTGTTTTTTCAAACATGGTGCTAACCAATGATAAGCATTTTTAATTCAATAAAGCCCGAAGGAAGGAAGAGTTTCAGTGACCTTTCTGTAATAAATTTGCCTGTATACTTACGTTTTTTAAATTTTCAAACTCTATGTAGCAGCTCACAATTGAAATTCCTCCTAAATCATATATTTCAGTATATATGTATCTAATTCAATAGTAAGAGGAATAGCTCACCCTAAAACAAAAATGTTATCACCTCGAGGCCAAGATGTTGATTTACCATTGCATTAGCATTATCATTTGTTCACCAGTGGATCCTCAGCAGTGAATGGGTGCCGTCAGAATGAGAGTCCAAACAGCTGATAAAAACATCACAATAATCCACAAGTAATGACATGAATTTAGTCCAGTCAACATCATGTGAAGCGAAAAGTTGAATGTTTGTAAGAAACAAATCCATCATTATGATATTTTTTAACTTTAAACCTTTGTTTCCGGCTAAAATATGAGTCCTCTATCCATGATATTGATTTCTCCAGTAAAAAGGTCACTTCCTCTGAATCAGGAGAGAAATATGCACGTTTACAAGTGAAAACGGTCCAAAACACTTCTAATCAAATATGTCGGTGGATTTTGATGCGAGAGGACGACAGGGGATGGACTCGTATATTTTGGACAGAATAGATGGTTTAAAATTAAAATGCTTTATTACAAATGATGGATTTGTTTAATACTAATATTATTTATTAATGTATTTATTTAATTAAATATGCAGCTTTTCGCTTCACAAAGTACTTGTTGATGGAGACGTGTGGATTATTGTGATGTCTTAATCAGCTGTTTGGACTCTCATTCTGACGGCACCCATTCACTGCAGAGGATCCACTGGTGAACAAGTGATGTAATGCTGAATTTCTCCAAATCTGTTTTGAAGAAACAGACTTATCAACATCTTGGATGGCCTGAGGGTGAGTAAATTGTCAGCAAATTTTCATTTTTGAGTGAACTAGTCCTTATATGAGAAAGTTGTGTATATCCATCACCCCTTTAATGTAGTAAGCTACATAACTATTATTTAGAGTTATATTTCATGATTAGAAAGATTATACAGCTGTCTGTGGTTGAGCATTAGCATTTTTCTTTTTCAAAATACTCTCTGATGTGTAAAGTGTTTCCTTATCAACTAGTAATAGTGCCTCTGAATGGAAATATGAGTATATTACATAATGTGAAAAAACTACATTCAAAGATTTTGAATATTAAACCATTACACAGCTGGTTCATGAATATATGCAGCAAAATAAGACTTGAGTACTTTTTTCTATTTTGTGTCCATATTTTAATTTACATGCAAATCAGTCACGTTCTCCTTTTGTTTAACCTCAAATATCTTAAAAGCTTCCATTGAACTAATTTATTGAGCGGTCCCAAATAAACCGATATATCTCGGATGTATTATTTCAATTGCAATTAAACAGTATATTCAGTATGCTTTTTGCTACTTGAGTAGTTGTTTTCCAAAAATCTTCTGTTGTCATGCATGGATCACAGGTGTACAGCTCAGGTTAAGAAGAAAAAAGAAACCGGTTTTGATCACTATCACTGACATGAGGAATGGAAAATATGCCTTCAGATATGTAGCAGCGCTACAACACAACTGGAATATTTTTTTAACCTCGTTAACCTATGAGCTCATCTTCAAACAAGTAACTTTATATAACTGACTGTATAAAAACTGAGGTTTGTGACATACATATTTAGTTAACAGACTCTTTGTCCAAAGTGATTTGCAAATGAGGACTACAACAGCAATAATGAAAATTGAGAAAACTAAACCAAATCTTTTTCGTCAAGGTATACACACTATTTTTGTTTCACACAGGTTGCCAAATAAATCATTTTTCAAAATTCAAAAACAACTCTTTTTTTTTTGCAAACGGGAGTTTTGCACCAGCTGTTACTATGGCAGTGTCTTATCTGAAACACTGCATTTACCAATCAGAGCATCAGAGCTATCTATTTCATAAAGTAAGCAGAATTAACTGTTTTATGTTTTAATTATGTTTACATTACATTTACATTTATTCATTTAGCAGCCACATTTATCCAAAATGACTTACAAAGGAGGAACATTGCAAGCAATTTATCTTTTTTTTTTTTGTAATTGTCAGATGCAAATTCATCACTGTCATCTGCAAATACTCAGCTTGAGTTGTCATCCTACAAACCTTTATTATTATTATTACAGTTTCTATTTGTAAGCAGAGCAGTTTGGTTAAAATACTGTTGCTGTGTGATGGTGAGAAATGTTTGATCTGTGTGTGCTGGTACAAATGTATCTCTATTGAATGATCCAAATGATCTGTGACCATGTGTCACCCCCAGTCTTGAAATATATGAGACATGCATAACAAGATACACCTGTTTCTTATACTGCAGGACAGCTGACTGTAGAAAAAGCGGATAGCCTGGGTTTTTAATGCTCTGAAGAATACATTGTTGGTGTACTTCCTGAAAACATCTTGTGACAGTTGGGTGCAGCCATGATTATAGAGATGTTTTTGTCATGTCATTTAATAGACATGCCAGCAATTTACATCAAGCATATAAGGTGCGCATTTGTTCCTCCATAAAACCCAAACTTAACTTCAGAATCAGCACAATCGGTGATTGTTGTAAAATGCTGTCTTTACTGTTGCTAAATTGCGGGACATGTTTGGTAATAAAGCACAATAATCCTCGCAAGAGATGCTGATCCCAAGGCTGAAATGTGGCGTGCGCTCCAATACAACTAGACGAGCAAATTAAACTTTGGGCTTCGGGTGCACATCCAAGCGATCAAACACACAGAAAATGTGTCAAAATGGCCGGCTTGGAGAGTGTTCACTTAAACACAGTTTATGTCTTAAGTGGACGTGAAGAGTTGGGAGAAAAGCTGATGCGTGTCAATATATTTAAGTGACAGAAGGGCTTGGGTCTTCAATGTTAATCAAACAACAAAATGCAAAGAGAAAATCACTCACAGCTCTCAATCTGAATAACGTTAGCTATAATAAGCATTCATCTTTAAATTCATGCAGTGAAAACTATGCAGTGTTCACTAAAAAACACTAAAAATGCCTGCACACAAAAAAGTACCAATAAGAATACCGTTAAAGTACCGGATCGATAAGCAGCATCGGTAATAACATTAAAACCTTAACAATACCCATCCCTAGTCATTGGTAGGCTGATTTTCCTAAATAGCATAAAACTCAACCAATGGAAAGCCTTTTTTTTTTTTGTTAGTTTTTGACTCTTTTTTTTTTTTAGACATGAGCTAATCTGACAGTGTTGCATTCAAACCTCCACCAACGGCGTCTCTCACCATGTCGCTGATCTGCCTGTGCACGTTCACGTGTTTTGGAGGAGGCGTGGCTTTGGCGAGTGATTATGCAGGGAGGGTGGGATCTTATGCTTTCAAAGCTTGCTTGCTATTGCTAGCCTCTCCGAAATTGCCTACCCTACATTTAATTTAAAATAGCAGTGAATATAAATAAATAAATTCACAGTTTTGTTTCAAGGGTTTTCCCATGTTTCACAGGGCTTCTAAAAATGCAATTTATTGCGAAATAATGGTGTTTCTTCATTACTCTTGCTGCAGTTTAAATATTTAAAACCAAAACTCTGTTTTCTCAGAAATGCTTTTTTATTTGGTCATCAAATTGTTTCTTTATCCTCAATTTCACAAACTGTTTGTCTTTTGTAATCCCTTAGCAATGTTGTTTTTGTAATTGTCTGAGCATTAATAAATAAATAAAAAAACAGAAGTGAGAAAATGTAATTAAGCTTAATTTAAAAGAAATAATAATGTTAGATACAATGACAGAAATCTGTATTATAAAAGATGCTTACAAATATTGTTATTAACTTCCTGACCTCATGCAAGTCAAAATCCTACACTGAGCAATGGCTAACTTTAACATTTTATTTCCATCCTGTTAATTTTCTTGCCACCATGTAAATAGGTTATAATTAATGACATTTAAGTGCCTGAGCTTGACCAGAGCATATATTTGCAAATCTAAATGCTTTCATAGTAATACTTCTATGAATTACAACCCAAGCACATTCATTAAAAAAAAAAAAGTTCAAAAGGTACTGCATAACAGGAATGACCCGCCTGCTACTTCGACTCATTCCTTCACACTTGGTTGCTTAAAAAGACCCTTGTTCACAGCAACCTATCACAGTTCACGGCTACATCTTGACCCAGCCCTACGGAGCCTGTAATTGGGAATAAGGTGACCACTGTGAGTCCTCAGGCGAAAATAAATCAGCCTATTTGTGAAAACACACACAGCCGACATCTCTGATTAAAATGTCAGTAACTTCACTCGGCGAGCCCCACAGACTTTTTAATTTCACCGTAGATGGCTTGGTGCCGTGCCACGTTATTTTCCAGACATCTTTGTGCTAATGCAGGATTTGTACAGCCTTTTTACACTCGAGTGATTCCAGCGCTCTTCTCCTTCGTGAGAGGAGTGATTTGGTGGCCCACTCAAAGACTGGAGCGGCCAGACAGAGGCTGAAGTTCCTGGGTTACAATTGAGGTCAGTTTGGGGCAGTAAGGGAGAGATGCCAAATCACACAGAGCTCTTAGCAGCTGTAAATGAGAAAGGGGATCCTCTTCTAGAGTGACCTACACAAACAAGGCGTTGTCAGATGGGCTTCTAGGGGTCCGACCTTGTGTCAGCACACTAGTGCTTTTAATATAAGCTTTAAGGTGTTGTCACATTACCGAAATTTAGCTGAAAGAGGTCTATTGTATACTGTCAATAGTGTAGTGATGTATAAAGCACAGCTCACACAGAAGTCAAACCAAGCAGTTGTCTGTTGGTCATCACACCAAAGTCGCGTGAACAAATAAACCTGTTGCAAAATCTGCATGGGGAAATATTTTGCCCTTAAGCGAAATTACCAAGCACATGGATTACTGTTGAAATTGCTGAATTTCGGCTGTGAAAATTCAGTGATCAACAGTAAATGGGACCGCACCTTTATTCTTAATATATACACCTGAAACTGATGTTATTTTTATGTAAAATTTTGGTAAATTTGGAAGCTTTGGTGAAAATATGAACTCTTTCAAACCAATCAGTTTTCTGTTGGTCAACTCAGCAAATTTACAAGACCAACTGAACCAGATGCGAACTCTGCATGGGAAAATGTTTGCCCTCAGATGAAATTTCCAATCTCAGTCCTATTGAAAAAGACTGAATTTGGCAGCAAAAATAAGTTATTATTACGGATGCACACACTTTATTTCACGTCTTCTGAACTGTTGACAACCAACACCCGCTTGCCCCCATTGAAAGGCTTAGAATAGCCAGGACAATTTTTAATATAACTCCGATGGGATTCATCTGAAAGAAGAAAGTCACATACACCTAGGATACTTTGAGGGTAAAAGTAAAGTAAAACACAGGCTAATTTTAATTTTTGGGTGAACTAACCCTTTAATATACAGACCTGAAGCTGATGTCATTTTTTCCCCCAATATTACATTTTGGTACATTTGGAAGCTTTGGTAAAATCTGAACTTTTTCAAACTAAATTTTCAAGCCATGTAGCATTCTGTTGGTCACCATTGCAAATTCACCTGACCAATTAAACCCGACGTGAAATCTGTGTGTTTGGAAGTTTGAAAACTGCCTGTTTCCAGAAAGCCTTTCAATGCAGTGGTGGCGTTTCACAAAACCATAATGTATGGCATCGCGTTCCATCGGTGTGGAGTCCCATCTGCCATACCCTGCCATACAGAAATGCTGCCCCTGTTTCAAAGTATACTCCATATGCTAAGGTCAGATGGCCGTGTTAGACAGACTTTCTCTTAAAATTTAAATCTTGGTAAATTTTAATGCTTTGTTGAAATTTTAACACGTCAGATGTATACAATCGACGAACCCTCTTTTAATGCGAAACACTCACAAAACACTCACACATCAGCAAACTGTGTTGAAGGACTGTCCGCGAACCACAGCAAAATACAGACATGGGAAGCATACTTTAGATTCAAGTATTAAACTCTGGCCAATAACTAACGGATAATAAAGCAAGAAAAAATATATATTTTATTGGCAACCGGCAACCACCCAGCAATTACCCAGAACACCCTAGAAACTGCATAGCAACACCCCAAAAAGCAAAACTCTAGCATTATAGCTGCAACAACAATATAATTGTGTCCCAAATTACATACTACACTCTCAGAACAAATGGTATATACACACACACACACACACACACTCAAATGATTAATCGCGATTAATCACATCCAAAATAAGTTTTTGTTTACATAATATATATGTGTGTACTGTGTATATTTATTATATGTATATAAATACACACGCATGTATTTATGTAAGAAAAAGTTTGTTTTTACATTAAATATATTTATTTATAATATAAATTATATGAATATAAATATATACATGTAAATATTTTTAATATATATACTGCATGTGTGTGTATTTATATATACATAATATACACAGTATACAAACATATGTAAACAACTTTTATTTTGGATGCGATTAATTGTTTGACAACACTAATATATATATATACACAGAGCTGTAAAGTTCTTATAAGGATGAAGAATAAGTTCCTTGTGCGCACTAATGACATTTGAGTGATCTCTTTATTTGTTGAACAGGAGCGTCTGCCAACAGTGCCTTTATCAGGAATGTACAACAAATCTGGCGGAAAAGTACGACTCACATTTAAACTGGAGCAGGATCAGTTGTGGATCGGAACAAAAGGTGATTTCATCATTTAATTAAACACTTATCCATAATACTTGGTTTATGTTAATTTTTTTTCTGGCCTGCAGAAAGAACAGAAAAAATCCCGATGGGTTCCATCAAAAATGTTGTGACTGAGCCAATAGAGGGTCATGAGGACTATCATATGATGGTATGTGTTTATCGCAGCATTTAACAAACTATGCATTGTATCTGGCATTCTCAAACTGGATTTTTTTAAAACTTAATATACTAATGATAACTGTAAATATTTTACTTATTGTTTGGTGCTGCTATAAGACATATATATATATATATATGCTTGTTTGTCACCCTAGGCATTTCAGCTGGGTCCGACAGAAGCCTCACAATATTGGGTCTACTGGGTGCCTGCACAGTTTGTTGATGCAATCAAAGACACAGTTCTCGGAAAATGGCAGTATTTTTAACGTGCCTCTATAGACACTGAAGAATTGGGATTCAGAGCAAAAGATTGATAACATTAACTGGAGCCAACACAATAATCTGAAGAACCGATTTTTCTGAAGTATTTCCAGAGCAAACCGAAGGATTGCTGTTGGACAAAATATTTTGGGGGTTTTAAGTGCACTAAGTGTCAGCATCCCGTTTTTCAAACTGTTTCATCACTCGTTTTTTTTTTGTTGTTTTTTTTAAAGCAATCCCAAGCATAAACAGAAAATTGTACAGAACTTGCATATACATTTCTCGTAGTTATTCTGAAAGAAATAAAAATTATTTAAGGAAAATGATTGATGCAGTAGAAAGATTTTATCTAGTATATTCCTTGGTTTACCATACAACTCAAGCAATCTTGCCAAAGTCGATATAGTTCACGCCGTTGTTAGTTTTACAGTCAGCTTTTATGATTGCACAGATTATAGTTTACATGTAAAGCAGCAGCAATGTAACACTCAAATATGGTATTAATCAAGGTTAAAAGAGCATTGTGGCATTTTACGTGGTTCAAAAAATTCAGCATTTTCTTCAAGACTTTTAATAGCACATGGAGAGCTCATCTCATTTTGCCTTGACAGCAGGAGCCTTGATGCAGAATTACAACCCAAAAGCCAAGAGTACAGTTGCTCAGCCTCTGTACTTTCAACCACATGATACTTTGACAAAGGCAATATCTTCTTTATATTTCATGGTTAAACGCAGCAACATCTCTAGGGCCAAGTCCCTCTCAAATCAGATGCTATATTAGGGAAAACAGTGTTGATGTGCCCTTAATACTCAGTCGTTTAACTAAGTTGCTGATGATTGACTATTCTGATCATGCATGTTGTTTTTTCAAACATGGTGCTAACCAATGATAAGCATTTTTAATTCAATAAAGCCCGAAGGAAGGAAGAGTTTCAGTGACCTTTCTGTAATAAATTTGCCTGTATACTTACGTTTTTTAAATTTTCAAACTCTATGTAGCAGCTCACAATTGAAATTCCTCCTAAATCATATATTTCAGTATATATGTATCTAATTCAATAGTAAGAGGAATAGCTCACCCTAAAACAAAAATGTTATCACCTCGAGGCCAAGATGTTGATTTACCATTGCATTAGCATTATCATTTGTTCACCAGTGGATCCTCAGCAGTGAATGGGTGCCGTCAGAATGAGAGTCCAAACAGCTGATAAAAACATCACAATAATCCACAAGTAATGACATGAATTTAGTCCAGTCAACATCATGTGAAGCGAAAAGTTGAATGTTTGTAAGAAACAAATCCATCATTATGATATTTTTTAACTTTAAACCTTTGTTTCCGGCTAAAATATGAGTCCTCTATCCATGATATTGATTTCTCCAGTAAAAAGGTCACTTCCTCTGAATCAGGAGAGAAATATGCACGTTTACAAGTGAAAACGGTCCAAAACACTTCTAATCAAATATGTCGGTGGATTTTGATGCGAGAGGACGACAGGGGATGGACTCGTATATTTTGGACAGAATAGATGGTTTAAAATTAAAATGCTTTATTACAAATGATGGATTTGTTTAATACTAATATTATTTATTAATGTATTTATTTAATTAAATATGCAGCTTTTCGCTTCACAAAGTACTTGTTGATGGAGACGTGTGGATTATTGTGATGTCTTAATCAGCTGTTTGGACTCTCATTCTGACGGCACCCATTCACTGCAGAGGATCCACTGGTGAACAAGTGATGTAATGCTGAATTTCTCCAAATCTGTTTTGAAGAAACAGACTTATCAACATCTTGGATGGCCTGAGGGTGAGTAAATTGTCAGCAAAGTTTCATTTTTGAGTGAACTAGTCCTTATATGAGAAAGTTGTGTAGATCCATCACCCCCTTAATGTAGTAAGCTACATAACTATTATTTAGAGTTATATTTCATGATTAGAAAGATTATACAGCTGTCTGTGGTTGAGCATTAGCATTTTTCTTTTTCAAAATACTCTCTGATGTGTAAAGTGTTTCCTTATCAACTAGTAATAGTGCCTCTGAATGGAAATATGAGTATATTACATAATGTGAAAAAACTACATTCAAAGATTTTGAATATTAAACCATTACACAGCTGGTTCATGAATATATGCAGCAAAATAAGACTTGAGTACTTTTTTCTATTTTGTGTCCATATTTTAATTTACATGCAAATCAGTCACGTTCTCCTTTTGTTTAACCTCAAATATCTTAAAAGCTTCCATTGAACTAATTTATTGAGCGGTCCCAAATAAACCGATACATCTCGGATGTATTATTTCAATTGCAATTAAACAGTATATTCAGTATGCTTTTTGCTACTTGAGTAGTTGTTTTCCAAAAATCTTCTGTTGTCATGCATGGATCACAGGTGTACAGCTCAGGTTAAGAAGAAAAAAGAAACCGGTTTTGATCACTATCACTGACATGAGGAATGGAAAATATGCCTTCAGATATGTAGCAGCGCTACAACACAACTGGAATATTTTTTTAACCTCGTTAACCTATGAGCTCATCTTCAAACAAGTAACTTTATATAACTGACTGTATAAAAACTGAGGTTTGTGACATACATATTTAGTTAACAGACTCTTTGTCCAAAGTGATTTGCAAATGAGGACTACAACAGCAATAATGAAAATTGAGAAAACTAAACCAAATCATACCATTTTTTCAAAAGGCGCACACTTTTTCGTCAAGGTATACACACTATTTTTGTTTCACACAGGTTGCCAAATAAATCATTGTTCAAAATTCAAAAGCAACTCTTTTTTTTTTTGCAAACGGGAGTTTTGCACCAGCTGTTACTATGGCAGTGTCTTATCTGAAACACTGCATTTACCAATCTTTTTCGTCAAGGTATACACACTATTTTTGTTTCACACAGGTTGCCAAATAAATCATTGTTCAAAATTCAAAAGCAACTCTTTTTTTTTTTTTTGCAAACGGGAGTTTTGCACCAGCTGTTACTATGGCAGTGTCTTATCTGAAACACTGCATTTACCAATCAGAGCATCAGAGCTATCTATTTCATAAAGTAAGCAGAATTAACTGTTTTATGTTTTAATTATGTTTACATTACATTTACATTTATTCATTTAGCAGCCACATTTATCCAAAATGACTTACAAAGGAGGAACATTGCAAGCAATTTATCTTTTTTTTTTTTGTAATTGTCAGATGCAAATTCATCACTGTCATCTGCAAATACTCAGCTTGAGTTGTCATCCTACAAACCTTTATTATTATTATTACAGTTTCTATTTGTAAGCAGAGCAGTTTGGTTAAAATACTGTTGCTGTGTGATGGTGAGAAATGTTTGATCTGTGTGTGCTGGTACAAATGTATCTCTATTGAATGATCCAAATGATCTGTGACCATGTGTCACCCCCAGTCTTGAAATATATGAGACATGCATAACAAGATACACCTGTTTCTTATACTGCAGGACAGCTGACTGTAGAAAAAGCGGATAGCCTGGGTTTTTAATGCTCTGAAGAATACATTGTTGGTGTACTTCCTGAAAACATCTTGTGACAGTTGGGTGCAGCCATGATTATAGAGATGTTTTTGTCATGTCATTTAATAGACATGCCAGCAATTTACATCAAGCATATAAGGTGCGCATTTGTTCCTCCATAAAACCCAAACTTAACTTCAGAATCAGCACAATCGGTGATTGTTGTAAAATGCTGTCTTTACTGTTGCTAAATTGCGGGACATGTTTGGTAATAAAGCACAATAATCCTCGCAAGAGATGCTGATCCCAAGGCTGAAATGTGGCGTGCGCTCCAATACAACTAGACGAGCAAATTAAACTTTGGGCTTCGGGTGCACATCCAAGCGATCAAACACACAGAAAATGTGTCAAAATGGCCGGCTTGGAGAGTGTTCACTTAAACACAGTTTATGTCTTAAGTGGACGGGAACAGTTGAAAGAAAATCCGATGTGTGACAATATTCTCTTGTTAATGTTAATTAATGTTAATCAAACAATAAAATGCAAAGAGAAAATCACTCACAGCTCTCAATCTCAATGACGTTAGCTTTAATAAGCATTAATCTATCAATTCATAAAGTGAAAATTCAAGTTTATTATTTGTATAGCGCTTTTACGCAGTCAAAACTATGCAGTGTTCATTTACATTTGATTACTTTATTCGATTTCTTTTGTAGGCTATATTAGACTTACCTGAACAGTAAAACAATAAAAAATGCCTGCACACTGGTGCATTTACAAATTTATGTTTTATATTAATTTCATTAAATGTTTATTTTACATTTCAGAATATAAAGCCATTTTAATTCAGCTCAATCCTATATATATATATATAGTCAACATTTGAAGTGGATCAAAAAAAGTTGATCAAAGTTGTCCAAAGACAAGAACGCATTTTAGTTTAAGGTTTTAGGATAAATTTGATGAAAGGTTTTGATCCACTGTAAATGTTGACTACTGTATATATATATATATATATATATATATATATATATACAATATATACACACATGAGAG
>NW_015506135.1:165508-168741 GCF_001515645.1 Sinocyclocheilus grahami
CCTCTCTCTCTCTCTCTCTCTCTCTCTCTCTCTCTCTCTCTCTCTCTCTCTCAAATGAGTTTTATTGGCATGACTTGCGTAGTATTGCCAAAACATTGTCCATTACATGAATAAGGAACAAACGATTACTTAATACATAAACAAAACAAGAATAGATCTGTAAAATAATTAAGTAAATAAATACATGTATACTTTCTCCCCCCCCCCCCCCCCCTAAAACATTGTTTAAAAAAAAAAAAAACTTTGCACAACAGTACAACATGTAAGAAATGCTCTTGCTTCAGTTTTGTCCACTGGCTGACAGTTTTAGTTTGTGACAGGCTGATACATATCTTGATGCTGTTGGGATCATTTTGGAATTTTCCCCTAAAATGTGACTTATTTTTTCTGCATTTGGTAATGCCATAAAATTTGGTTTCATTTGTTGGAATTTGGGGAAATATGCAGCTCTAATGTTGTGATAGTAATCCCAGTGCAGTAAGAAATGTTCCTCTGTTTCCAGCTCTTTCTGCGAGCACAGTGAACACAGTCTCTGTTCTTGTGGCTGCCATCTCTGTCTGTGTCGTCCTATAGAAACCTGTACAATATTATTGTATTTTATACTTAAACGTCTTAGCTACTAAAGAAGCACTGTGTTGAAGGAGCAGATGCCACAGGACTGCAATGTGATGGAGGCTGGAGCATCACTTAACCATTTCTTGTGTATTTTTCTCCTTCGCTATCTTACTTTCAGAACGAGAACCACATGAAGACTCCCTGTAAAGAGACATCACCCTCACAATGAGTCTCTTCACTGGTTTTGGCAAGTCTTTCCCTGTTCTTTGTGTCTTTGTGAATTCACAAACTCACATTTGGTTGGTGTGATCTATAGATTGCTCCTGCTGACTATATCCAGCCTCTTATAAAGACTTCAGATGACCCAACACCTGTGAAGAGATGACGCCCACCCTTCAGAGGACTTCAGATGAAGCTGACTCTGAATAAACATACAAAACTGCTACATTTTCCTTGCATTGTAATCAACATGATCGCATCATGTAACCATTGCTTAATTGACATTACTTAACTGCATGATTTGTATAGCCTAATTTTAGAACATTTCTGCCATATGAACATAACTTTGGCAGTTACACCTGTTAACAGAACTCTTATTTGTAATGTAGAAACATAAATTTTCTGTAAAGCTGCTTCTCTGTTCTCGCGGCTGCCATCTTAATTTAACCTCTTTTACACAGCTCAGATATTCTGCTGGTTTCTAGTCTCTTTTCAGGTGTAAATACAGCTCCATCTTCTTTTGTAATTTAGTGGCATCTTTCCAATAGGCAATGTAATTTTGTTTTTTTTGGGCAACTGTGTGATTTGTTTGGGCCGGATTGTGCTGTGCTGGTTGGGTGTAGTTTGAGCACCAGCTGTAAAAGGGCCCTCTTCTGCAGGTTCTGCTCCTGCCACTGCAGGGCTTCAGTCTGGTAAGAGCTCGGATCACTGCGTTTCAGGTGCTGGTGGAATTTCAGAGCTCTCTTTTGAATATTAATTAATAATGTGTATTGTCCTAATTCAGCTCTGCACGCGTTGTTTGGGGTTGCTCTGTTAACTTTTAAGATGTTTTTACAAATTTGGGTATGCATAATTTCAATTTCTTCTTTTTCCCATTTAGAGAAATTTTGGGTTTTTAGGGGTCCCCATATCTCACTGCCATAAAGAGCGATTGGTTCGATTATTGCCTTTAGGATTTTTAGCCAGGCTTGAATTGGAATTTCATACTGAATTGTATTTTTGATCACGTAGAAGACTCAGTGCCTTTGCTTTCAGTTCTTTCACAGCCAGATTGAAGTTCCCTGTTGAGCTGATTTTTAGTCCCAGATAGGTGTATTCATGGGTGGGTTGAAGGATCTGGTTTTCCGCTCTGAAAGTGTATTTATTTTCCTTACACCTGGGTCTCTTTTGAAAAATCATTAGATTCATTTTAAGAGCCCATGTTTGACTGAATGTCTCCATGATGTCTAGGAGCTGTTGTAGTCCCTCTATTGTTTTTGACAGAATGACTAAATCATCTGCAAAGAGGAGACATTTGATTTCTTATTCAGTTAGGTTTGGGCCGGGGGCAGTCGAATTGTTTAATTATTTGGCTACTTCATTTACATAAATATTAAACAGAGTGGGGCTCAATGGGCAACCTTGTCTAACTCCTCGTTGTTGAGAGAACAATTCTGTTCGTTTGTTCCCTATTTTTACAGCACATGTATTGTTTTTATACATGGTGCTGATTAAATCAAAAGTTTTCCCTCCAATCCCATTTCCCAGTAGTTTTAGAAAGAGTCCTTCATGCCAGATTGAATCAAAAGCTTTTTCAAAGTAAATAAAGCAAGCAAGGATTTTGGTTTTGTTTTGGTGTATGTGCTTGTCAGTGATAGTGTGGAGGGTATAAATGTGGTCAGATGTTCTGTGTTTGGGCAGGAATCCAATTTGACTTTTTTCCAAGATTTTGTGGGTTTTGAGAAAGTGTTGTAATCTTATGTTAATAATCAAACAGAATATTTTCCCAAGGTTACTATTGACACATATGCCTCTGTAATTGCTTGGCTCAAACTTGTCTCCTTGTTTAAAGATGGGTGTAATTAGGCCTTGATTCCAGGTGTCTGGAAAATGTCCTACACTCAAAACAATGTTGAATAATTTGGTTATTGCCGTTTTGAATTTGTCATTTGTGTATTTGATCATTTGATATTCTGTCAATGCCTCATGCCTTGTTAGGTTTTAGTGCATGTAGTCTGTCTGTTAGCTCATTTACTGTGATTGGGAAATCCAGAGGATTCTGATTGACTTTAATTTTTTCTTTCAGGATTTCTAATTTGGTTTTTATTTCATTTTGAGCAGGATTTGTTTCAGTTGTTTTGTACAGATTTTCAAAGTGTGTCCTATGTTCCCATATGTTCTCATTTTGAATGGCCAATTCTTCCTTTTGTGGTCTATGGCGAGTGTTCCAATTGTTCCCAAAGTTATTGGTATTTATTGATTCATCCATTGTTTGAAGTAATTGTTCTGTATGCTCTTCCTTTTTTGCTTTTAGAGTTTTTTTGTACACTTTAAGAGCTTCATGATATTGAAGGCGGAGGTCTTGGTTGTCAGGATCTCTGTGTTTTTTATTTGAAAGATTTCGTACTGTCGTTCTAATTCTTTTACACTCATCGTCAAACCACTTTTCATTGGTGTTTTTTGGTTTTCTTTTTGATGAT
>NW_015506135.1:169108-195345 GCF_001515645.1 Sinocyclocheilus grahami
CCTCTCTCCCTCCCTCTCTCCCTCTCTCCCTCCCTCTCCTTTTGCATTCTTCTTATTGAAGTCAACCACAAAAAAAAAAAAAACAGGTTTCGATCACCTAAAGTCATAATTCATGCAAACTTCTCAGATGAAAGTGAATCCGTTGTTATCATAGACCAGGAGAAATTCACTTCATTTTACTGATATTTGTGTGACTCATAACATTAATATCATAAACAGGTACAAGGAAATACATTAGCATCGAAAAAGTGAATTTTCCATTGATGATTATTACACACAGTGCATTGGTTGTCATAGTTTAACTGAGAAGCTGGTCTGTAAATTAAAAGTAAGGTTCAGGTTTAGATGTTTTAGATGCATGTCTTAGTGTACTGAAATGATCTTTTGTTTGTTCTGGGCCACTTGCACTGTATGCAGCAGAGATTCCATAGATTTGTAAGATGACTGTGTGGTTTGTCATTACCTACAATCTGTGATTTTGTCTGTCACGGTCTGAAAACAAGTTTTTCCGCACAAGTGCACATGTATTGATTTAAAAAATCCGGAGCATCTGTTCTTATGAAAAGATTAGATTTAGATACGAATTCATTTTCTCTTCTTAACAGATTCCATCACAGATTGAGTGAATAAACAAAAGAGTTTCTGGCTATGATATATTTTCACATTAGTTCTCGGTTTCCACCTTATTACACGGCTGTTGTTTTGTCTTGCTTAAACTTTGTTTTCTGTTTATCTTGTGCAGGATGATGTTGTACACTGTAAAAAAGTAGTTTCAAGCTGCTTCAACTAATTATTATTTAGTAATTACTCAAATTCCCTCTTCAAAGTGTTATCTGAATTGTTAGTTTTTAGTTGGCTCAACCTTTACTGAACTAGTTTTGTAGTCCATTCAGCTAAAATGTTTTCATTGTTCAAACATTTAGAAGACTACAGCAAGTTATGTAAATTAAAATGTAACAATTTACTCCACATACTTTGTTACCTAAACTAAGATTTATTATTATAAACATATAGATATATTATTACATTATAAGATATATTATTATATACATCATAAGAAATTGCTGCGGAACTAGTTATTGGATTTTATATTTTTATAGTTGAACACAATTATTAAACTGGTTTCAATCAATACATAATATCCTTTATATAATAACAATCTGAATTTATAACATTTTTCATACAGACTAAACATACAGGCTTGAAGGAAAAAAAAGTCACCTACATCTTGGATGGCCTGAGGGTCAGTAAATTAACAGCAAATTTTAATTTTTGGGTGAACTATCATTTTAAAGCTCCAGTTGACAAACATTACATTAGTAATTCAACTGCAAAATTCAAAAAAAAAAAGAATAAACAAGCTAAACAAAATGTTTGCAAACAAACATGTACAAATATTACTACTGTTCACAATTACATCTTTAAAATGAGGCAGAAGTAAAAAAAAAAAAAAAAAAAAACATGGTGTTACAGTTTATAAAATCAAGTCAAGTCACCTTTATTTACACAGCGATTTATACAATACTGATTATGTCAAAGCAGCTTTACAGAGTCAAACAGGAAAACAGTTTGTCAATAATGGAAGAAGACAGTAACAAAGAGTCATTTTTCCAGTTAAAGCCAGTTTTGATTCACTGATGTTATCATCCAGTTCAGCTCTCTTCCTAAAGTGTCTGTATAATCAGTTAAGCGTCCCCAACTAAGCAAGCCAAAGACCAGCCTCGCCACATCTCCTTCCGCTGGAACTGATCGGGAGGTCAAGCTGTGCTATTCATTCATATACTGTACATGCACTTTTCATTTTGCTAAGTCGTTTTTATTTTGAGTTCTTTTTTAAGTCTGAAATTGTATTTATTCTTACGTTTTTAACACTTGCGTGTGGCAAGGACCCAAAACTCCATCTGTGACAAAAATGGAGAAAAAACCTTGGGAGAAACCAGGTTCAGTCGGGAGCCAGGATGTTTTTATAGGGGTGGCCAGGGAGGGGCCAGCAACCAGTCTGGGGTGGCACATAAATCTTCATTATTTCAATATAAAAATGTGATTGACTATAAAGTATTGGACTGTTTTAGTGCCTAAAACACAACTGAATACAATTCATTTCTACTACAGGTGCATCTCAATAAATTAGAATGTCATGGAAAAGTTCATTTATTTCAGTAATTCAACTCAAATTGTGAAACTCGTGTATTAAATCAATTCAATGCACACAGATTGAAGTAGTTTAAGTCTTTGGTTCTTTTAATTGTGATGATTTTGGCTCACATTTAACAAAAACCCACCAATTCACTATCTCAACAAATTAGAATATGGTGACATGCCAATCAGCTAATCAACTCAAAACACCTGCAAAGGTTTCCTGAGCCTTCAAAATGGTCTCTCAGTTTGGTTCACTAGGCTACACAATCATGGGGAAGACTGCTGATCTGACAGTTGTCCAGAAGACGATCATTGACACCCTTCACAAGGAGGGTAAGCCACAAACATTCATTGCCAAAGAAGCTGGCTGTTCACAGAGTGCTGTATCCAAGCATGTTAACAGAAAGTTGAGTGGAAGGAAAAAGTGTGGAAGAAAAAGATGCACAACCAACCGAGAGAACCGCAGCCTTATGAGGATTGTCAAGCAAAATCGATTCAAGAATTTGAGTGAACTTCACAAGGAATGGACTGAGGCTGGGGTCAAGGCATCAAGAGCCACCACACACAGACGTGTCAAGGATTGGCTACAGTGTCGTATTCCTCTTGTTAAGCCACTCCTGAACCACAGATAAATTCAGAGGCGTCTTACCTGGGCTAAGGAGAAGAAGAACTGGACTGTTGCCCAGTGGTCCAAAGTCCTCTTTTCAGATGAGAGCAAGTTTTGTATTTCATTTGGAAACCAAGGTCCTAGAGTCTGGAGGAAGGGTGGAGAAGCTCATAGCCCAAGTTGCTTGAAGTCCAGTGTTAAGTTTCCACAGTCTGTGATGATTTGGGGTGCAATGTCATCTGCTGGTGTTGGTCCATTGTGTTTTTTGAAAACCAATGTCACTGCACCCGTTTACCAAGAAATTTTGGAGCACTTCATGCTTCCTTCTGCTGACCAGCTTTTTGAAGATGCTGATTTCATTTTCCAGCAGGATTTGGCACCTGCCCACACTGCCAAAAGCACCAAAAGTTGGTTAAATGACCATGGTGTTGGTGTGCTTGACTGGCCAGCAAACTCACCAGACCTGAACCCCATAGAGAATCTATGGGGTATTGTCAAGAGGAAAATAAGAAACAAGAGACCAAAAAATGCAGATGAGCTGAAGGCCACTGTCAAAGAAACCTGGGCTTCCATACCACCTCAGCAGTGCCACAAACTGATCACCTCCATGCCACGCCGAATTGAGGCAGTAATTAAAGCAAAAGGAGCCCCTATCAAGTATTGAGTACATGTACAGTAAATTAACATACTTTCCAGAAGGCCAACAATTCACTAAAAATGGTTTTTTTTATTGGTCTTATGAAGTATTCTAATTTGTTGTTGAGTGGCTCTTGATGCCTTGACCCCAGCCTCGGTCCATTCCTTGTGAAGTTCACTCAAATTCTTGAATCGATTTTGTTTGACAATCCTCATAAGGCTGCGGTTCTCTCGGTTGGTTGTGCATCTTTTTCTTCCACACTTTTTCCTTCCACTCAACTTTCTGTTAACATGCTTGGATACAGCACTCTGTGAACAGCCAGCTTCTTTGGCAATGAATGTTTGTGGCTTTACCCTCCTTGTGAAGAGTGTCAGTGATTGTCTTCTGGACAACTGTCAGATCAGCAGTCTTCCCCATGATTGCGTAGTCTAGTGAACCAAACTGAGAGACCATTTTGAAGGCTCAGGAAACCTTTGCAGGTGTTTTG
This sequence comes from Sinocyclocheilus grahami, assembly GCF_001515645.1. Lineage (NCBI taxonomy): Eukaryota > Metazoa > Chordata > Actinopteri > Cypriniformes > Cyprinidae > Sinocyclocheilus > Sinocyclocheilus grahami. The sequence continues at coordinate 172,979 of NW_015506135.1, forward strand.
AGTTGATTAGCTGATTAGCATGTCACCATATTCTAATTTGTTGAGATGGTGAATTGGTGGGTTTTTGTTAAATGTGAGCCAAAATCATCACAATTAAAAGAACCAAAGACTTAAACTACTAAAAAATGTATTTAATACACGAGTTTCACAATTTGAGTTGAATTACTGAAATAAATGAACTTTTCCATGACATTCTAATTTATTGAGATGCACCTGTAGATTGTATTTGTGAATTAGATCAAGTAATGCTGAGTGAATATGACAATTTGTGTATTATTCCCCACCTCCAGGTCTTTTAATAAAGGGGCTCACTATAGCTTTATTGCTTAGTCAGCTTGGTTCTGGTTCTCAAAACCCCCAAAAGCTTGTTCTCCATCATTGCATACTCATTGATGAGACATGCAGATAGTGATAAGAGTTGGTTAATAAAACAAAAAAAGGACGGAAGTCAATAGCACATAAATGCCAGAATGTAAAATTAGTTCTTTTAGGCATTTAAATGGTAATGTGATGCTATACATAAATGAATGCACTAATTGACTTTTTGGTAATTTCATGGCTTAACTGACACCAGAACTACGTTATATGCTCATAGTTTCTTGCATGCATTATTTATGATGAAGAGATATAGAGTGTGCGCCTTATATTCGCGTAAAGTTGAAGAGTGTGCGCCATGAGTACGGTAAAACAGCTGTCAGGCGAGGAAAGTTTGTTTTACTGACATATAACCTACAACATCTCATCAGATCGCTGTTGTTTTACTGAAGCTCATTTGGCACATGTTCTTTAAATTTCCGCGCTCGTTTGACTTGCGGTTTTGAGTGGGGTGGCCAAAGGGGGCGGCCAAGCTTAGGTCAGTGGTGGCCACGCGGCCATCCCTGGCTCCGCCCCTGAGTTTCGACAGTCTAAACAGGTTTAAGTCTGTTTAATCAATGGTTGTTGTACAGTAAGTGGTGCATGCCTTATTCACTTTGAACAACATCCAGATGCCATTGTGTGAAGTTCATGCTCAGTTAAGCTGCTGACAAAACATACAGTTGAGCACTTAATGTAATTATACACGGTTTATAAACTACTTATTGATGCGACTTAACAGTGTTTAGTTGTTTTATTGTAAATGTGTGTGATTGACCTGTATGTTAAATTCATGTGTAACCACAAAAGACATGACATTCACCCAAAAATGAAAACTGTCATCACTTACTCATCTCATGTTGTTCCAAAATTGTTTGAGTTTCTTTCCACTAAAGGAGGTAGAGCTTTTTCGCATTTGGCTCCCAAACTCTGGAATAGCCTTCCTGATAACGTTCGGGGTTCAGACACACTCTCTCTGTTTAAATCTAGATTAAAGACACATCTCTTTGGCCAAGCATTCAAATAATGCATCTCATAATCTTGTACTGCAGTTATATCTGATCAAATGCACATTATTATTCTCTAGTTTGGGTTAAACAAATCAATTTTGCTTGGTTAGAACAGCAGCTACGCTAATTATTTCTCTATTTGTTTCTCTGTTTTTGCCACGGTTAAGATTTACACAAGCTTCAGTCTGGATCCAGAACACCTGAGAAGAGATGATGCCAACCCCTTAGAGGACCTCAGATGATGCCAACCCTGAAACAACATACAGAACTACCACATTTTGCTATAAGTTTGATTGCCTCATATAATAATTGCTGTTAATAGTGTTCATCGTCTGTTTTATTACGTCTTAAATTGATTTTTCCGTACATTTCTGCCATATGTACATTAACTGACAGTCACCACTGATAAGCTACCACTAAATATTGTAGAAACTTAATTGGCTGTAAAGTTGCTTTGCAATGATTTGTATCGTGAAAAGCGCTGTACAAATAAACTTGACTTGACTTGACTTGACTTTCTTCTGCTGAACACACTGAACACTTCTACTGAAAAAAATGTTTTGAACAATGTTGGTAACCAAATAGTTTCTGGTCCCCTCTGACTTCCACAGTATATTTTTTTCCAAGGAAGTCAATGGCTACCAACAACTGTTTGGTTACCAACATTCTTCAGATTACCTTCTTTTGTGTTTAGTAGAAAGAAGACATTCATACAGGTTTGGAACGACATGAAGGTGAGTAAATTATGACAGAATTTTCATTTTTTTGGCTGAACTATCCCTTTAAGTGAATGTTTTTAAATAGATTATTAATGTTTCAAATAGAAGGGTCTACCAGTGAAACATTTACAATGCAAATGGCAACTGCCAAATTAGAATCTTAGAATATTTGGAATTCATTTAAAAGACATTGGTTATTAATTATAATAAACTATACTATAAATTATACTTTAATGTCATCTCTATTGAAACTTGCATGTCATGTGTTTAAATATATGTAATTACACATTTATAAAAATGAAATTGTGAATGAAAATGTAAATGTATCAACACATTTTGGTTAAAATTCTAATCAAGTACTTTGCATGTGCTTCTTAGAAGCACAACAAAATATTATTGAAACATGATTTAAAACGTCTAAACCTTTGTCATTTGACATTATTGCAAAGTGCACTTTTTAAAAGCTGCAACTTTTACCAGTATGAACTTTAGACCACTCATAAGATTGATCTTCAAAAAAGGAAGAAAAAAAAGAAAATATGGCTCTTCTGGAAAGAAAGAAAAAAATCAATGAAGTATTTCAGTTAGTTGAAAGGTGACTTGCTTAATTTAGTATTAGCAGGCATATTTTTGATAGCAACAGAATGTGATATAGCACATTCCCTCTTGCTTGTTTTGCCCCTTTCCAGAAGTAGTTGTTTGTCTTGTTTTGGATTTACTGACGTTTGCATTAGTTGGCCCACACCCTTTTGATACCTCAGTTAATAGTGCACCTGCTGAGCAGCCTGACTGACACACACAGATACTCCTGCTACAGGTAAATGCTCGCACCGTCCTTGCACACCTTTTATGTCTGAATAGATACAAATATAAATCTTATAGTTAGAATAATATTATTATAACTAGAATATTTATAATGAGAATAGTTGGATAATTATTTTAATTAATATATCATATTTAAATTATACATCATAATTTTTCATGCAGTAGTTTAAAATAATAAAGCAGTGCAACTGTGTGTTAGGATCAGTGGTGTCAGTGTGAAAATGGTGCACTTTCAGCTTTCTGCACTGTTTGCTTTAGGTGCGTAAAGCTGTTTTTTACTGTTATAATTAATACATTTATTTATATTATCGATTTTAAAAGAGACACCTTTCACAAGTCACACTTACTCTATCTCTTTTATAGGATTCATCACACTGATAAATGGCCAGGTATTTAACACTTTCTGCACAAAATTATTTTATGGATTCTGCTTGTTATATGTATTAGGTCAAATCAAATTTGACCTTTATTCAATGGTTTTCCTAGATTTGCTTATTAATCAAAATAAGATATATATATTTTTATTATTTTAAGAATGGTGCTCACACACCAACTAGTTTTCACGGGTCGGGAGAAATAAAACTTGCTTGATTGTGATGAATCATTTACTATTAACAATGACAAGTTTTATGGATTTGATTAATTTATTTTCTGTTTCTTTAAAGTGTCTGGTGGAGTTTCGAAATGGTGCGTTTCTGAATACTTTTGTCACAACGTTTAATATGTTAGTCTAATTGCTCATATTTCTGTTATTATTATTTTTAATTTCTTTGCTTTTTACAGGCACAGTTTCCAATAATGGTTCCACATGCTCCTCAGTAAGTGTTTATTATTAGGTGGAATATGATGTGGGCAATATTATTTTTTCACTTTTATTTAAGGAATGTTGATATTCCCCCCCATTCCTATTTCAGTTCTCACAGTCAACATTCAACAACACTCTCACCTGCTCCGGGATACAGCTTTCAGACTTATCACAGGGAAATCTCAATAATCTCAAAGCATTTACCGACACTGCCTTTGATCTGTACACATTGCTGGTACAGAACATCAACATATTTCATATATTATTAATTTTTTTAAAAGGAAGTCACCTACTCAGTGCCTTTTTAATCATTCAAACAGAGATCTAGACTTGACGTTAGTCATGTCGTGAAGTACATCAATCAAGTCAGGGCGAAGGGCTTAATAGTGGGTTCACTGAAAGATGTGGATTTTGCGAGGCTCTGGTTCCAAGTGAAGCTCAGTCCACACCTGTCATCACTGTCCAGAGACACGCTCTCCTGTCTGAGTCAAAGCAACCTCGCCTGCCAGAGCTTCCAAGAACTGTGTGTATCACCACGCATAAATCATGCTGTTATTCTCTGTAGTTATTTGTTGTCAGAGAAGACCAACTTAATTCACATGCTTTTTACAGAGTGAAGGATCTAAGCTTGCAGATTGGTCCTGAAAGGCAAAGGATGGTGTATCAGAAATTCATAAAACCTTTTCTGGCGAGAAACACAACTGACGGTAACTGGTCCATTAATATATCAGATGTGAAAAAGACGAGGAGTTTGCTTCTTGATTTGCTAATGTTGAGTTTTCGTTTTAAAGCTGGGTGTGTCAACAGTACAAGCAGCACTGGGGAATGGCTTCTGCTGAACTTCCAAGCGTTCTCTGCTAGCGCAAGTCTAGGAGATTTCATAGCTCTGAATCCAAAGTTTGATGGGGTAAGAAGTAAATTAACCCGGGCAGTTTTATGGTATAAATCAATCATAGCATTACTCTTGAGATGATTGATTTGAATCTTTGTGCTTCTTTTTTAGCTGCTTGTCCTAGATAAGCTTACCCCAGAGCAGAAAGCTGAGTTGATCTTTCAGCTGGAAGCATCTGCTAAGCTGAACCTCGATGCCGTCATTCAGATCTTCCAGAGTTTCCTGCAGCCGCTCACTAACAGAACACTTAACATGACCAGTGTCAGTTCAAATGGCCTTCATCAGGTTAGATATGAGTGTTGTGTACTTGATGACAATGATGATGATGATGTAGCTGGACTGCTGCTTATTAATCAGGCCAGTGATTAAGCATGAATGAAGAAGATGATCCTAATTATTTGCACATTTCTGCAGAATCTCAGCGATTTCCTGGTTTCTTTGAGACCATTGGGAAGATTCATCAGAGCATGTGTGAACATTGCTCAGACTGTACGTTTCCTTTTTCCTTGTATAATGAGAATATAGAATTAAAGTTGTAAACAATTTTAATATGCTTATTTAGTAGTCGATTTCTTCTTTTTTATTATTATTATTTTTATTATTATTTTACAAATTAATTAAATTATTTGTATATATCAATATTTGCCTAGAAAGACTCCTAATTTATTGTGGCACATGAAAATATTGAATAGGCATTACAAAATATGGCTTTAGAAGTCAAAATACTGTTTATTTTATTTCCATATCATTGCACATAATGCCTCTCTTTGTTTTTCAGCATCTTGTGCCATGAGCGTCATATTTTTAAGACACCATTAATTAACCTTTTTGATTGAGAGCCCTAATATGTATAAACCTGTTTCTTCTTTTTCAGACAAATGTCAGCAGTATCAGAAACGAAACGATACAGCTTCTGATTAACTGGACCCTGAGCTTTGACAGCCAAACCTCAATAAATAGTTTCCGCATCAGCAACTTCAGTGATTGGTTACAGTTTGTGGTTCTTCCTGTGATGAAGAAATCTCTGCAAACTAACCAGACTTTACCAGGCGTCACAACAATATCCAACTTTGTTTTGTGAGTAGAGTTTCTACCTGCATTATAAACCAAATTAGAGCTCTAAGAGCATATAAGAGGTAGAAAAAAAAGAAAGAAAACAAAACTGCAGGTTGCAGAGAATTTTTGATCTCTTTGAAAGGCTGCACAGGATTAGACTCAAAAGTTATTTTTGACAGTGCTTGTGTCCTGCTTTCTAATAAAGAATGCAATATATAAAGACAAAAGTTTTCAGAGAATATGGAATTAAAGCTAATTTTGGCCCTCTAGTGGTTAAAAAATAAAACGGATTGTCTTGTTTTGGTGGTTTGAGGCAGTGTAGACAATGTTTTTTACACAAGGCACTCACTCTCTCATTAGTATTTTGTATCAATAAAAACTAGCTTTAATTATATTTTTCTATACCAATTTCTCATCTTTTTTGTTTATTTGTTTTAATCATAAACCCCACTAAATTGTTACCTTTATGCTTAAAACGAGAGAAAAAAAACAACAACTACAGAATAGAAAATTATCCTCCTGTTTACTTGAGTGAGAAAAAAATAGAACTACAGTCTACTTACAATTTCCCCCATTTTTTCTCAAGTAAATGTATTTTACTCTGAGGATTATTATTACATGTTTGAAAAAACATTTACTAATAAATAAGACAAATTACTGATTAAGGCAGTGTTCGCAGTGTATGTTTAGGACTGACATTGAGATAACTGGACATATTAACTACAATTAGAAACATGTACCTCAAGGTATATCTGATGTGTTTTAACTAATGCTGTGCTCTTTATACTTTGTTCAGTGCTGCAGAGCCACAAATCACAGAACCTGTCGACAACTGTAAAGTCACCAGCAATAACAGTTCCTGTCATGTGAGTCTGTCTTTCACAAACCAATCTCTCACGTAACTAACCACACCTTGATCAAGTCCAGCAAGTCTTCTGGCATGTCACACATCTAAAGAATGTGAAAAAACTACAATGTGGTTTTGTTCTCTTGTGCAAAAACTGGAACTTCTAATACAAGATATAAATGTCTCAAACTGATTTACAGCTAGATAGCAGTTTCCTAAACTAAATAGTACTATCTTCTGGTGCAGACATCACAGATTGAAGAGAATCTGGCGAAAACCATTAATTGTGTCGCCCAATCAAATCTGAGCTTCACTGAGGAAAACCTGAAACTTCTGATTACTGAATTCTCCAGATCACTGCAGACACTGATGGAGCAGTCTAGAGTGGTAATAATAAAAAAAGAAAAATATATATATTTCTGTGCTACATTCAAAGGACTGCCTTTTTTGACAATGCATTCTTTTTTTTTTCAGGTGAACAACTCATCTCAAAGCAACCTCAGAGCCTTGTTTGCAGAACTGCCAGCAGAAAGCTTCACATCTGGAAATCTCGATGATGCTGAGTTCATGAGATTCTGGTTCCAAATCAAGATGAAGCCCCTGCTACCTCAAATCCCACGTGAATTCCTGTCTTGCATCAACACACGTGGCTTCAGCTGTCAGGCCTACAGGGCACTGTACGTTCATCATGTTCCCTTCAACTGATATATGATAGCTGTTCATTATCTTAGTATCACAAACCCATAGGTTTGCACCTGATAAATTAATACCCAAATCCTGGTTGAGATTGCTTTCCTGGTTGTGTGTAGCTAAAAGAATAACTATTAACACAAATAAATAAATAAATAGGCCTAAATAAGAATAAGAATAAGAATAAATTATAATTATTAAAGGAAAATAGTTCACCACAAAATGATAATTTGCTGAAATATATTCACCCTCAGACCATCCAAGATGTAAACCTGTTTGTTTCTTCATCGGAACAAATTTAGCATCACCAAAGGATCCTCTGCAGTGAATGGGTGCCGTCAGAATGAGAGTCGAAACAGCTGATAAAAACATCACAATAATCCACACAACTCCAGTCCATCAATTCACATCTTGTAAGCAAAGAAGTTGCGTGTTTGTAATAAACAAATCTGTCATTAAGACATGTTTAACGTCAAACCGTCACCTTCAGCTTAAGTACAAGTCCTGTAACCCATTCCCTAAAAAGGATCCATTGGTAAGCTAAAATTCTCCAAATCTGTTCCGTTTAAGAAACAAACTCATCTACATCATGGAGGGTGAGTGAATTGTAAGCAAAAAAAAATATTTTTTTGTGAACTATTCCTTTAAAGCAACTGTATGTAGTTTTGCGTATTTTGCTTTGACCCCCCTACAGTCAAGTGAGTTGACGTTCATTATTGAAAGTCGGGGTATCATCAAAATTATTTTGAAACGTATATTTCAGAAAGGAGAAAAAAACACTTACATACAGCTGCTTTCAGTCGACCTATCACAAACAAGGTAGTAATGCAATGTTTTATTGCTGCAGTTATGTGGAGATAAATAATAATTCTGGACTGATGGATAGTGCGACACAGAGATCTGTCCTCAGTGACTTCATTCGTCCATTCCTGTCACGACGTCTAAACACAGGTAGTTGTTACTGATCATTTGGTTCAACATACTTATGCAAAATAAAGCATTTATTGACGTAGCCTATACAATTTGTTTATGCTGTTTAAATGCTTAATCAATGTTTCTTGAACTTTATTTGACACATAATACTTTACAAGACTCTATTTAAATGGCATCCAGTGATGATCAGTAATGAACACAGTATTGCATTATTTTAATTCAGGTGCCGACTGCACATTGCCGTTTAACAACAGTGTGGACTTCATCCTGCAAAACTTCGGCAGTTTCTCTCCGTTGGCACAGCTTCAGGATTTCTCCAGTTTCAGCCGCAATTTTTCAGCTGTAATTCAGAAGTTGTTACTGTCATTGAATGTTAAAGACTGACTGAAGATATGCAAAAGCTTTGTGAATGCATGTGAATGAAGTTTCATGTCATTTGCAGGCGGATGCTCTTCCTGTTCTCACGATTGTGCAGCTGGGTGAACTGGTGTTCAGTCCTCCTGCTAAACCAGAAGACAGAGGAAACATCCTCACAAAAGTCTTTGACTTCCTTCTTCAAGCCCCCAACAGAGACAAACTAAACAACTTCCTCCCCTCTCTTCAGACACAGGCCAGAAAGGTGTTTAATACAACTTTACACAGAATCTGTGTAGAAATACATTTAACAACAACAGCCACAATAGTATTATTTCTATTAGTATTACTATTATTATTATCATCATCATCATTATTATTATTAATGTTTTAAAGGAATATTGTTTAAATCATTTAAAATAAATTAAAACATTATTATAGTTGTTATTTGTTTGGTCATCAACTTATCTTGATTTTGTACAACAATATCATGATCTCTCTTTTGTCCTGCAGGCAAACTTCAGTTGTGAAAACTACAAAGTCGTGTAAGTCACTTTTCATAAGCAAAACACATTATTATTATTAATGTTTTAAAGGAATATTGTTTAAATCATTTAAAATAAATTAAAACATTATTATAGTTGTTATTTGTTTGGTCATCAACTTATCTTGATTTTGTACAACGATATCATGATCTCTCTTTTGTGCTGCAGGCAAACTTCAGTTGTGAAAACTACAAAGTCGTGTAAGTCACTTTTCATAAGCAAAACAAATATTGTGTGTGATGTGAAACACTGAGCTCACGATGGTCTGTAATAAATGCTTCATGTTCTTCTGGTTTGCAGCTCTGCTGTGGATCAGTTCTTGAACGGAGCGGGTCCAAACGCAACAGGACTTTGTAACTTCACTGTGTTGCAGTTCGCCTGTCTACCAACGGTAATGTTACACAGAAGAAGAACGCTTCGCTCTTTTAGTCACTGCCTCATTATTTTTTCTTTATGTGTGCCATTGTTTCAGTTTTGATAAAAGCTTTTTTGTGTCATCAGCTGTCACAGTTAAACTCTCAACAAGTGGCTGACCTGTTGGCTTGCAAACTGTCCAGCAATGTGACAAAAGACACCTGGAAGCTTTTCTTCACCAAAACCAGCACAAACCTTGATGATGCACTGCAAAAATTTTCCAACAAGGTATGAAGCTTGATTTATTTTAATTATTTATTTATTGATATTTTATTTTTCGCCTTTTTAAAGTGATATATGCTGTGAAATATGTTTACTTTCAGACTCCCAGTGTCAGCAGTGTGTCTTTGTCCGATATGCTGGATGTGATTGATGACATCCGGATCAGTCGCTTTAGTCCCCAGAGACTGAAAGATCCTGTCTTCATTCAGTCATGGTTCCAGGGGCGACTCAAACCCTTCTTACCATCAGTATCTCAAAGACTCCTGTCCTGCCTCAGCACTAAAAACTTCACCTGTGAAAGTTACCGCACTATGTAAGTTGGTCTGACTTACATGATATGAAGTGACAATGTAATTTTGCAGGCACTAAAATAAAAAACGAAATACGGTGTTTGTTATCTTTCAGCACTACGACTTTTGTGAATGCACCTCTACGAGATGGACAAGACATTTGCAATCCACTGCAACCCAATGGCACTAAAACACAGGCTGATCTGATCTACATTGACTTCATGAAAGCCTTCCTCTCTCGCAATGACACTGATGGTTGGTTTAGAATATTTTTTATTCTCTTAACTGCTTTAAATTTAACTTAAAAGTATGAAAATGCTTACAGTATGAAGTCATCTGCACAAATATTGTGTCTGGCCTCATTTGAAGATCAAGTACTTACTTTGTCTCCTGTTATGGATGAGGACAAACACTTGAAAGTTTTGCATTGAACTATCATAATGAATCGCTATGTAAATGTTCTTGTTGCTCTTCCAGATCCCGGGTGCCTTAAAGACACAGCCAACAGTGTGCAGTGGGTCAACAGAAACTTTGGGCCATTCGTTCAGTCAGCTCCCCTAAAGGACCTTGTGGCACTGAACAGAAACTTTAGAGTGGTGAGTGCTAAATGATGCAATTTATATAGAATTCCTTATGGCAAAACACAGTGACAGTCGTTTTGTTTGTCGATTTAGGTGGATGCTCTACCTCTTCTGGGTCTAAGACAACTATTTGAGTTTTCTGTAACTCCTGGTACACTAACTGATCCTCAAAGCGTCATCAATGTCATGCAGCATGTTAAGGATTGCCAGCTTCCTGCTTTCTTTGACCTCTTTTCCCCGAAAGTGCAGGTGCGAACAGAGCATTCATGCTAAAATAACTTTATCTAAAAGATCCAGAAACCATTGTTAATCCTCCAATGATGTCAATTTCTCCTGTCCAGGAGATCCTGCCCACACAAGATGTAAAAGCAGCACTGATTAAACAGATATTTGACAGAGCCAGCCTGTCTAATCTAAGCATCACTAATCAGGAAGTTGTAGTCTGGATCCAGAGTAGACTAAATCCTCTGTTAGCCAACCTTTCAGAAAGCCTTGTGTCTCCGTTTTTCACCATCCTCAACACAAGGGACTGCAATATCACTCAAACCGCGTAAGAACGATGGACTTTAAAGGCAATAAATGTACATTTGCTGTGTATTATGCAAATTTATATGAGTGTAGACATTATACCTTGTTTAATTTCAATTTACAGTCTGGGGCTCTTAGATGTTGCTCGACCTTCATTAACGATAAACACCAAAAATGCAATCTACAATAGCATTCTTCAATCCATCAAAGGTATTTTTTCATGTCACTGACATAAACATTCTTTTTAAATCCACCTATTATGTGTCTGTATAATAAAACAGTCAGATCATAAAAAGAAATAAATCATTTTATAAATATCTTGTTTTATTCACATAACATCAACTAAGACACAAGGTTTGCTATAGTAAGATCTGTTTTGTTCTTGTAGGGCCACAGTCTCTGAGGTGCTACAGAAATAACAGCTTTGTCGCGTTCCTAAACGAAAGCCTGTACGGCTTTGGGCCACTTCCAAATGTGAACACCTTTCTCTCTCTGATACCAACCAATCGGAAATCTGAGGTACGCTGCATATCAACTCTACAGTTCTGATGATCAGTGCTCAATGTAGATGTAAACTGATGTTTGACTTGTGTATTCCAGCTTGTAAACTCTATAGCTCCTTCTGAGCTGGGAAGCTACTTGAGACAGCAGGAAGTGGTGAACAACGATTCACAAATCTGTGCCATCTTTAACAGCTTTACCAAAACCCCTGAGTTCTTGGAAACCGTGAGTTTTAAAATAAATAATACAATGTTCAAAGTACAATTATGTAGAGAATAATATGTAGAGATATTAAATAGAATAATATTTACATTCACCATTTTTTTCTGTTTTGCAGGAAGAGGTTCCAGATCATGTTAAAAGCGCTATCCTTCCCTGTGTCTGGTCTCTGGCGTTGACAAGTGACAATGAGACAGAGGTTGATTTGTGGTTTAACCGTAGACTGAAGCTCTACTTGAAGTTCCTGAACAAAGATCTAATAGGGTCAAAAGACACACTGAGCTCATCTTGCCAATCATACAAGAAAATGTGCGTGTAAATGGCTGTGGTGAAATTTGTTGGTTCGGAGGTATGAAGACTTTTGTAACGTTTAAAGTGCTTTCTCTTTTTTTCTAGGGTCAGTGTTTTAGGCAGCATGTATTACATTTTAGACACTGAAGCAAAATGCTACAACTCCAATGACACAAGACTGAATTCAACTGCATGGTTTGTCAACAACATTGGTGCATTTATAACTTTATTGACTCTGGACGATCTCTACTCTTTCGGCCCTGAGAACACGGTATGAACTATATCCACTTGTTCATATCGGCTGTTATTACTTACATTATCATACCATGTTTTGTGTGACATTGTATTGGTGAAAGCAAATGAATGCATATTGTTAATTCCTGTCTGATTTTGTTGTTTGCAGATGAAAGTCTTTGCTGTGAACCCTGATAACCTAAAGCTGTTCAATCAAATATCACTTCCGAAGAACGTCTTCAGTCGCTACACTGAACTCGTCTTTCTACAAAACCCCAACTTTAATCTTTTTGAGTAAGTTAGAACAGAAACCAGATCAAAATCTCAGAGTGTTCTCTGAGTTCAGCTTGTTTACTGTTCTCTGTGCTTCACTAGGTTGCCTTCGGTTTTGCAGTGCGATGCCCCAGTATCGACCTTCACTAAGCTAACAGAAAGTGAAACTAATACTATTCTTGGAAACTTCAAGACATCTTGCTCCAAAGTGGATCCTGCGGTAAGTATTCCATTAAAGCCTAAAGTCAAGTAATTTCTTCATGTAGCTGTGACGTAACTGACTGATATTCCTTGTACTTGTTTTCAGATATCTACTGCCCTTACGGGAAACATCAAAACCATAGATGCAAGTGCTATTACCAACTTGGGAAGTCAAATTGTAGGCCTAACAACTACACAAATAAACATAGCACCTCCATCGGTTCTTATCAGTAGTCTCTCAACACTGGGCAGTACATCTGGATGGTCCCTCGGACAAGCCAAGGCAGTTGTAGGAGTGCTTCTCAGTGGAAATTTTAAGGTACATTTTAAGCCACCAATGGAAGACATTTGCCTTTAAACGTGTTAAAATTAACTTGGAAATTCTTGATATCTTTAAGATGCATTTTCAAAATAACCTCCTCCTCAGTAGACCATTAAATTCTACAAAAGGAATTACTTTTTTGACTTTCTGACAGTTCGAAACTCCCAGCAGTTTGCTGAGTCTTGGATCCCTGATTGGAGGGATTCCTTCAACACTACTGACAAACATTAATCCGACACAAATTCTTGAAACATCACGAAACACAGAATTTGTAAAAAGCATAGTGGCTGCCCCAGAGATCATTCAAAAGACCTTTGTGAGCCAGGTAGGGGAACAACATTTATGCATAGTAAGAGATATTTCAGATGCAAATGATTTAAGTTGGGCATTTAAATGTCTTTTTTTATCTCTAGATAATCAAAGTGGGATCGACAGCATCTGTCTTAATGACGAACATTCCCAGTGACTTGGCCGTTCAGATTCCAAGAAAGTTCCTGGAGATTACCACCACTATAGAAACAACAGTCCTGCAAGAGTTTAACAAAAAAAAGTGGAAACCCGAACAGGTACTATAGCAAACTACAACTATAAAACTAAATAAAGGTTCTGAAAGGGGTTTTCGCAGTGATGACGTAGAAGATCCATTTTTGGTTCTCTGATGAACCTTTCATTGAACAGCTCTTAAAAGAACCTTAAACAGACATTTTAATAAGTTTAAGAGCCTTTTCCACTCTAAAGAACCTTTTGTGCAATGCAAACATTCCATGGATGTTAAAAATGGAACCATCAATGCCAGTAAAGAACTTTTATTTTTGCGAGTTTCAATGTAGATAATTGATGGCATTCTTTTATCTAAAATTCTCTATAGGCAGTTCTTTTCTTCGATTCTGTGGCAAATGCTTTTGCTCAAGCTGATGAGTAAGTATATGTGCTTTTTTAACTGTTATGTAAAAAATACCTTTTGAGTATGCACTGAAAGCAAAATTTTTACGTTTGTGATTTTGTTTTTGTCTGCAGCCTGTCAGTGGACATTTTGCAAGGATTTACATGCTCACGAGTGCAGACATTCACCCAAACCAAAATCAAAGGCCTGATCAAAGCCTGCCGACCGAGACTAAGCAGACCTAAGGTGGTACTGAGCGAGACTCAGGTGAGTGCTGACAAAAACGGGATTGAAAAATGTGATCAGTTGATCAGTTGTGGTCAGAACAAGAACAATGAATATGCTTTGTGTCTAATTGTTTTCCTAGCTGACTTGCATGTACAACCTTATTAGAAAGGAATCACCTTTTGATTTTGAAAACTATCATTCAGATATGTTGCTGTACTTCAAGTAAGTGCTTACTGTAACTTTTTAACCATGCTTAGAAATTTGTCAGTGATCTATTCCTTTAAAAAAATGTATCGTTTGTAAAAGTTGTAATATACTTTGTCTGTTGTCCTCTTCAGTTACGAAACAATCAACAAAACCCTTTGCAAGGCATATTTTACACAAGTCGGTGCAGCAGATCTCTCAGTCTTTTCAAGCACACTGAGCGGAAGAAGGGACATTTTGTTGAGTAATGCTATAGATTGCTTGGTAAGTATCGCCCAGTGATATAGATCATTTAAAGAATTAGTGGTGACGAAAGGCCACAAAGTTGTATTTGGACACACTGCAAAGACCGCCAACTAGCACTTATGTTCTACATCTTTGTGAGAGGAAATAACTCTCCATACCAACAGGTGGCAGTGTGTATTATCCAAAAAGGGAAATTGTTTTATTAAAACTGCATATTCTTATTATTCATTCAGGGCATTAATGGAACAAGCATCAAGAAACAGGATCTGACAGTACTGGGCAACTTGGCATGTGCTGTGAGCAGTGACACCATCAGAAACTCAGACCCAGAAATCCTTGAGTACTTGAAGAACTGCAAAGATCTCTCCGATTCGCAAATATCAGCCATGCAAGAAATTCTCGTGAAGGGAACTTCAAAATATGGGCAAGTTATCTTAATATGAAAGAATTCTGAGTCAGCTCAGACCATTATTTTCGGTCCTGAATCTGTGCAATTGTTTAAAAAAAAAAGTACTGGTTATGATCGTCTGGTAATGGAAGTATATGATTGTACTGTTTAGACCAAAAGGCAAGTGGAATCAGAAAACACTTGCTGATCTGGGAATTCTGCCTTTGTACTTCTCACAAGACTTTTGGGGATCATTCATAGAGGTACATTGCGTGTGAACATTATACACAGTTGAGCTACACTGTAAAACATTATTATTATTATTATTATTTTGGAGTATGTTTTACAAGAAAATACTATTTCAGTCTTACTACTTTACATTTTCATGTTTGATGCAGTGTGCTGTTTGCATTTCTTTGTCATATTTTGTGGAATTTACTAGCAGTTTCTGAGTGAATATTGGTTTGAATTAAATCCTACACCATTTTTGTTCAGTGTCACAATGTCTTTAGCTAACCCTGTGTTCTTTTAAACATCCGTCTTGATTTAAACAGAGGGATTTAGCCAAGTTCATGAAAGGCTTCTTAAAACTTGTGCGTGGACAAAACACACCAAAGCCACAACTGAAAAAGCTGTTTAAAGCAATCATTTTCACTCCAAAAGTTGTCAAGAGGGCAGGTATGCTACCTTCATGTTTTTTTTTTCATTCTCATTTAATCAAAATTTTTAATTAATGAGATAGTTTATCCAAAAAGCAAATTGAGGTGAATAGAGTAACTTATAGCTGCAAAATTTCCTAAATCATGTATTCACTTGTGTTTTAAGCGAGTGACTGTATCAAGGGCAACATCACTAGTCTTATCATCAGCGATGACGCCTTCCCCTTTGGATATACTGAGGCGCAGTTCGGCCACTGTCTGAGTTCAGCCATAGTGAAGGACAACCTCGCTAGCCTCTGTGAAAAAATTGAGGATAGCGCCTTTCAGAGAATAATTTTGGACAAACTCAAAGAGGTAATATGATGTTTTAAAATCTGATCAAATCGTCCAGGACATTCAGGACAGTGTTAATGTAGAGGTGTTGCGCTTGTCCATCAGATACTGCCAAATGGCCTTTCAGATGATCAGGTCCAGGTGCTGAAGTCCGTGTCCAGGAGCGCTACAATGGATGAAATAAGTAAATGGAACATCACTAAATCTGACACACTGGCAGCGCTCATGAGCACTAATGATGGCGACTGGTCCTCTGCACAGGTGCAGATTTTGACATGATGAATCTTTCTTATTTTACAGATGCAAAATGTTTGGTTTTGTGATAATGTACTTATTTATCTTTCAGAGTGAACTAATCATTACCAGATACGTAAGTGCCAACAACAGTCTGAGTGCCACTGAGCTCAATCTAGTGAAAGGACCAAATCTCTGCTCTCTGAATGCCAGCGTATTGTCAACAATATTGCCTGAAAATATGCGGTAAAGAAAACTTCCCATTACTCCAGTCTTCAGTGTCACATGAGCCTTCAGAAAACATTCTAATATGCTGATTTGCATATTCATTTTTGAAAATTTAAAAGTAATATTTTGGCGGAAACCATGATACTTTTCAAGATTCTTTGATGAATAGAAAGTTCAAAAGAACAGCATTTACTTGAAATAAAAATGGTTTGTAACATTATAAATGTGTTTACTGTTACTTTGATCAGTTTAATGACAACTTTTTTTTTTCACTGACCCCAAACTTTTGAAACGTGTGTATATATATATATATATATTTTTTTTTTTTTTTTTTTTTTTCTCACAGTACATAGTTTTACATATTTGCATACCATTTAAATGTGTAATCACCAGATTTCTCTCTATTATCCTCTATAACAGGGAGTCCGATGCTTTGGATGTGTCAAAATGTTCATCTGAGAAAAAGAAGGCACTCTTCACCATCGCTAACAAAGCATTTCCCGTGTCCCCTGCAAGCGGTCAAAGTGCCATCCTGTCAGCCTTCCAGCTCATTGAAACCTATCTGGGTATGAACGCCCTTCAAATATAATTTCAAGCCCACTGAATGCATATATACACCTTGACACATACAAAATTCAGTCATGACGACACTTTTAAAATACCAACTTTGGTTTGCACACAGATAATTAGTTCCCATTAAGTATTTGCTCTTTTATTTGTTTGTAGGAGGTGCAGATCTAGGCTACATTAGGAATATGTCATCATATAATGTCAGCATGAGCCTGTCCACTTTCATTAATCTGGATGCAAACGTGATCTCGGTGAGGAAAGAAAAACATTTAGTATTTTTTTGTTTTATTTATTCATGTATGCCTACATCATAGATGCACTGTTTAATGATCTGATAACATCCACTTGTTATATATTACAGAGCCTCACCATATCAGATGTCGTGGGTCTTCTTGGTAACAATTTGCAGGACCTAAAAACATTTGAAAACCAAACAGTTGTGCGGAGCTGGATCTCGCTGCAGTTACAGTCAGAGCTGGATAAACTCAATCTCACTCTAACTGGAGGAAAAGCAACAGCAGACACAACAACTGCTGTAGCTACCACTGTTACCACTGTCAAGGCCACTGCAGGCGCTCCAGGTGAGGTGTCACGCACACGTGTTTAAAAACAAACTTGAACACTGTTCACAGAGTATCTGATTCAGTCGGTTAAAAGCATTAATAACCTTTTTGTTATTGTCGTTTTTATTTTTCTAGGAATTGGAGCCAGTGGGTGGACAGTTTCCTTCAGCATCCTTGTACTCATTTGTACCATCATCAAAGTGAAGATTATATAGCAGCACTGACGCCAGATCAGCCACACTGTAATCTTACCAAGATGATATATCTGTGAGACTCTGCAACTGAAGGAATATACATATATAGAATATTACAATCTACTCAATCTGTTTATAATCACACATTTTCTTTTTTGTCATCCTCTTCATATTTCTTCCTAAATATACTATTAGTATACTATAGTATACTAAATATACTATATTATAATTGACATATGGAAAAAGAAATGTTGCACTATTAGTCAAAGCAAAGGATATGTAGCATTTGATTGAAATACTTGTACAACTGTCTCAAACTATAAAGCTTCCATATTGAAGTGTTTCGAACATTTAGAATCGTTATATGAATTCCTTGTGCTTTTCTTGAATATGACAAAAAAGTAAATGTTCTATGACTGGTACCGGTTTATTTGTGGCAATGATCATAACTAATCATGTCAAATGTAGTCATACAGACATTAATAAAAGGTACTCTATGATGAACAAAACAGCTATCCAGTTTGATTATTTCTTTGCAGGTCTTTACAGAAGTTTATAAACAAACACTGAATACAAATGAAGGTAGTTGGTATCGGTATCTTCCCTCAGGATCTGTTCAAGAAAATGTTGATGTACTGCATTTTTTTGACTGATACTAACCAAATAAAAAAAAGTGTAAGGTATGAGGGTATTGGTTTAGAACCTACGGGGGGTATAAAGTCAATGACAAGGAAAAAGATGATAAAAATTGGACAGTGTTGGACAGGGTGCAGCCTTTGAAATGAGACAGATTTTATATATGTAATATATATAAATTGTAACGGCCTCTTTGACGATCTCTGATTGGAAAAAAATATATGGTCCATGCAACAATTTTTCCCCTCACAAAGTAAGAGAAATATCTTTTAAATGAATCCATAACATTTACCCTGTCAAATTATTTTTAAAAAACAATTCAGATCTGACATTAGGCCTACATTTATTGATTTAAATATTATTGATTTAAATGAACAAAAAAATGTTTGGACTCTTTCTACAATATTAACATCGACAGCATTAACTCACACATTTAGATCTTACTTGTTTCTAATGTAAAAAAAAAGTAATAAAATACCGTGTGCCTTTATTTTGAAACAAAGTCGTCACGCCCGGATCTTTTTTTTTTTTTCAACGCTTGTCACTCAAAAACATCTCGGTTACATATGTAACCTTGGTTCCCTGAATAGGAAACAAGATAATGCGATGACGTCATCGTTATGGGAATGTCTGAAGCCCTAATACCATCACACCAATTTATTGGCCAATAGCGCATAGCACCGCCCAGAGCATACGTCACGTATGCTCATACAGGTGCATCTCAATAAATTAGAATGTCGTGGAAAAGTTCATTTATTTCAGTAATTCAACTCAAATTGTGAAACTTGTGTATTAAATAAATTCAATGCACAGACTGAAGTAGTTTAAGTCTTTGGTTCTTTTAATTGTGATGATTTTGGCTCACATTTAACAAAAACCCACCAATTCACCATCTCAACAAATTAGAATATGGTGACATGCTAATCAGTTAATCAACTCAAAAACCAGCAAAGGTTTCCTGAGCCTTCAAAATGGTCTCTCAGTTTGGTTCACTAGGCTACGCAATCATGGGGAAGACTGCTGATCTGACAGTTGTCCACAAGACAATCATTGACACCCTTCACAAGGAGGGTAAGCCACAAACATTCATTGCCAAAGAAGCTGGCTGTTCACAGAGTGCTGTATCCAAGCATGTTAACAGAAAGTTGAGTAGAAGGAAAAAGTGTGGAAGAAAAAGATGCACAACCAACCGAAAGAACTGCAGCCTTATGAGGATTGTCAAGCAAAATCGATTCAAGAATTTGAGTGAACTTCATTAATTTATTGAGATGCACCTATATGTGCGTGCTGCGCGCTATTTCATCAGATTTTACACTGACAAAGGAAGCGCTATCGAAGGTACGTTCCGTTCCGGCCAGCATCGCAGCATCTCGTTCCCTATTCAGCGAA
This sequence comes from Sinocyclocheilus grahami, assembly GCF_001515645.1. NCBI lineage: Eukaryota > Metazoa > Chordata > Actinopteri > Cypriniformes > Cyprinidae > Sinocyclocheilus > Sinocyclocheilus grahami. The sequence continues at coordinate 192,840 of NW_015506135.1, forward strand.
CCAAGGTTACATACCTAACCGAGATGTTCCCTCTCATAGGTTCACTTCAATGATGTCATCGCTATGGGAACGCTATACCATCATGCCTGACGTACCTAAGAAGACTGAGGAAAGAGTCTGCTCAAGCGGAAGAGACCCGGAAGCCAAGAGCCATCCTCACGTCCAGACAAGTAGAACTTGATGAAAGTGCTAGGAAAGGACTAACCTGCCGCAGCACAGACATCTCCCATCAAAGGCCCTTTAAAGAGAGCCTGAGAAGAAGTCATTGCTCTCGTAGAATGAGTACGCACTTCTAGAGGCGAAGTCACACCACGCACCTCATAGGCTAGAGATATAGCTTAAGGTTTCAAAGTTATCTGACAGACTTAAACGGCTCAAATGGATGGCCTGCCAGGCCTTCCAACCGAAAAATAGGTCCCATAAAGGAATCTGTGCTGGGAGGAAAGGCCTAAGCCATCTCGTACCTGCATGAAACGGGAAACCAGAGGGTGACATCCCGCTGAAACACCTCTATGGGCAATGCTCAGCAGATATGCTCAAAATAGTTTGTGTGATTGAGCTAATATCAGCCAATTGCCAAGGTAACTCAAAACTCAGACACCCCGCCACAGCAGGGCCAGAGAATCATCCATTCCCCTTGCGTTCGAGGCCAGTTCAATGGAAGAATACAGTATTGGCAAGCTTTATTCCAAAAGCAAACCTGAGGAACTTCCTGTGTCTCTTGACGATCTGGATGCAGAACTATGCATCCTTAGATCGATGGTCACAAACCAATCTCCAATCTCCATTGCTTACTCCAAGCACAAGGTTAGGTGACGCAAATCCAATCAACCCATAGAAGCTGGATGGTGTAACTATACAACAGCCTGATCCTCCCTCATGAGGCCCCGAGACACCTGAGTTGCGGGAAAAACCTCTGAAACAGGAACGGATACTAAAATCAGGCATGCCAGCACCAACCACAGAGTGGGGACTTGGATGTCAACATAGACCCTGCACCAATGGCTTTAGGGCTATCCTCTCGATATCCTGCAACAGCGGAGCTGAAAAGAACAGAGTAATTAGTTATGCAAACCACTGCTTGGTAGCATGACGCACCCAACATCTCTAGTGCACAATAATGTATGCTGCAGTCACATAATGCAGCCAGTCATGTGAAGTGAGTGTTGGTAGCAAAAGCGCCGCATCAATCCCATGAAGTAGGCTGACCATGGTAAGCATTATTAGCTTGCCATAAGAGATACTCTTACACGTGAACTCATTCACACAGTAGCTCAGCTCAGTTCATCTCAGTTGGGATGAGAAGGATAATGATTAGTTATGCAAATAGTGTTGGTAGCCTGAAGTGCCAAAAACCATGTTGCACGACAAATGTGTGTTGCAAAACTCCACAGAGCCAGCTCATAGCACAGAGTCCACTATTTGTTCCAGCGATGGCCTGCCAGGCCTTCCAACCGAAAAATAGGTCCCATAAAGGAATCTGTGCTGGGAGGAAAGGCCTAAGCCATCTCGTACCTGCATGAAACGGGAAACCAGAGGGTGACATCCCGCTGAAACACCTCTATGGGCAATGCTCAGCAGATATGCTCAAAATAGTTTGTGTGATTGAGCTAATATCAGCCAATTGCCAAGGTAACTCAAAACTCAGACACCCCGCCACAGCAGGGCCAGAGAATCATCCATTCCCCTTGCGTTCGAGGCCAGTTCAATGGAAGAATACAGTATTGGCAAGCTTTATTCCAAAAGCAAACCTGAGGAACTTCCTGTGTCTCTTGACGATCTGGATGCAGAACTATGCATCCTTAGATCGATGGTCACAAACCAATCTCCAATCTCCATTGCTTACTCCAAGCACAAGGTTAGGTGACGCAAATCCAATCAACCCATAGAAGCTGGATGGTGTAACTATACAACAGCCTGATCCTCCCTCATGAGGCCCCGAGACACCTGAGTTGCGGGAAAAACCTCTGAAACAGGAACGGATACTAAAATCAGGCATGCCAGCACCAACCACAGAGTGGGGACTTGGATGTCAACATAGACCCTGCACCAATGGCTTTAGGGCTATCCTCTCGATATCCTGCAACAGCGGAGCTGAAAAGAACAGAGTAATTAGTTATGCAAACCACTGCTTGGTAGCATGACGCACCCAACATCTCTAGTGCACAATAATGTATGCTGCAGTCACATAATGCAGCCAGTCATGTGAAGTGAGTGTTGGTAGCAAAAGCGCCGCATCAATCCCATGAAGTAGGCTGACCATGGTAAGCATTATTAGCTTGCCATAAGAGATACTCTTACACGTGAACTCATTCACACAGTAGCTCAGCTCAGTTCATCTCAGTTGGGATGAGAAGGATAATGATTAGTTATGCAAATAGTGTTGGTAGCCTGAAGTGCCAAAAACCATGTTGCACGACAAATGTGTGTTGCAAAACTCCACAGAGCCAGCTCATAGCACAGAGTCCACTATTTGTTCCAGCTCAAAACAGCAGTGGAGCTGAAA